>NC_142519.1:21841796-22091796 GCF_964205215.1 Stylophora pistillata | reverse complement strand
GAAATCCATTCTCGGCGTGGATTTCAGTCAAGAAATCTTCTATTTCTTTTATTTGCGTTTTTTAAGGAAATTCGAAATTGCATCTTTCTTTTTAATTTAAAATTTACCCGTGATCAGTAATTTAACTCCATCATATGATGGTTGAAAGGGAAGTTCTGTTGCAGAAGGATAAGAGCTTTTCACAGAATAGATACTCTAGACTTAAAGTATTTCATATCATGTTAACGGAAGAAAAAAAACGGGTGCGACAGGTTACAAATAGTGCAGGTTTAAAACCGTGAAGCTTCTCTTTTGTCAATCTATTGATCATCGGTATTTCGAGTCCCATGTCTGTGATAAAACACCTTTGTATCTCCCGAAAAACAGAGCCAACGAAAGAAATCCGTGAGATCCGGAGTTGGATTTCTTAACTGAAATCCACTTCGAGTTCCGTGGTTTTTCACCGTCGAAATCCGTGTTTGAATTTCATGTTTTATTGCAAAATCCGAAATACGGATTTCAAATTCTAATTCCAGATTTCCCAAGCAAAAGCAACAAAGATTTTTTGTCCAACCTCATCTAGTTTTGTTTAAAGTTCAAGTATCTGAGGTCAAAACAAGTAGAACTTAAGCTAGACTGACCCGTGCCTCAGGTGTTCCTGTGAGCCGGATATCGTGGATGAAAGTTTGAGAACCCGGCGGACCCAAGTCTACACATCGACTGTGGTCTACAGGACAAAAATTTCGAGAGATGTCGAGAGAGATGACAATTAAGTTACCAATGTCAGTTGCGTCAGTTAAAAGTAGCAGCGAATGCTATCTTATGCTTGAAGGTTTTGAATTTAAAGAGCGATTCCACTTACGTTGAATGACGAAATCGGAATGACAAAACCGTTTCGAGCCTACTCTATCTTTGAAAGTTCATTAACGATTCTAACACTGGTCACTGAGGGTGAGGAGATTGCAGGGGGGTAAACATAACAAAGATTTAGCGTGTGTAGTTTCGGTGCTAAGAGCGTCAAGTATCTATTTTCCTTTGAAGCTCTTTTTTCTCTCTTTATGATACGATATTCTATTTTACGATTGCTGCCGGTTAAAAACAGATTCATGTTAGCGGTTCCTAAACCTAGCCTAAATAGGTGTGGGGTATGAAATTTTTTGGTTCTTAACTTAGCATCATACGTTTAACAAACAGCAGCTCATGCAAACTAGTAACTTATGCAGAGAAAAAAAACATCAAATCTTGTAATGGCGCGTAGCACATAGGACTCAATCGAGTTTACCAAGGAAGCCGGCGAGTTGGCTGCTGGTGTTAGCTTGCGCACTGAGCAGACGCTAAAGAATGGTAAGAGTAACAGTGAAGCGGTGAATCGGCTATGCAGACTAATTGTTTCGACGAGTTAATTTTCGGCAAGTTCACTTGTCGGCATAGTGACCAGGCACCGTTTCGTGTTTTGAAATTAACAGGCAGCTCGATGAATACATCCAGGTTTGGAAAAATGGCCTCCTTTCACTGGCTTCAGCTAATGATCCCAGTCTATGCTCTCAGACGGTACGTGTTTGTCCGCCTGCGCAGCTCCTTCAAGAATTTAGAATTCTCTAAATGCTTTGTTTTCACGACTTATTCACGAAATTGGACCAAAATAATATCTTGTATATAATTACACTATCTAATTTGTTTAATTGCCTTTTAACAAATAATCGTAACCACTAAACCCCTCTGATAATCTGGCCGGCCCTCGATCAATCTCACTAGAAAAAATAAAATTCCAATGCACGGTATGTGCGTAATCGTATTATATTAAATCTTTGGATACAATGAAATATATGAAGTTCATATATTTAGAACTGCGGTATTAGATACATATGATGCACGATCCTCGCAGTAGATAGCGCTATTTAAGCTATAGCGAAAATCAGACCTGAAAAAAATCAGGCCTGTACGGGATTCGAACCACTGACCTCTGCGATACTAGTGCAGCGCTCTACCAATTGAGCTAACAAGCCAACTGGGAGCTCTCAGTTGGCTTGTTAGCTCAGTTGGTAGAGCGCTGCACTAGTATCGCAGAGGTCAGTGGTTCGAATCCCGTACAGGCCTGATTTTTTTCAGGTCTGATTTTCGCTATTGCTTAAATAGCGCTATCTACTGCGAGGATCGTGCATCATATGTATATTAAATCTTTGTTATCTAAACCACTATATCAAAAATAGATTACTGCTATTCCTTTTGGGAAGGTCTAACCCAGTTCAATAGAAATCACTTTGGAGGGGGCATTTAATCGGCTCCTGGTAACTGACCTCGTGTATAATAAAAACATAAGATTAGAATTCCAATTTTTCATGGCCAAAATGACGCTCTATGACTGAACAGTCCTTGTCTGACGTTTTACTTTATATAACATGGACAGACAAGTAACTTGACTGGAAAAGTTCAATATACGGATAAAGTAAAACAACATCATGTGACGGTGAATTATTTCAATCAATCTAAGCTGTTTTTTCAGCAGATTTTTACTATTACTGTTTGAGACAATACCTCAGGTCCCAAGGTAATCAAAGTTAAGATGACCCTTACTATGTCAGCTTTTAGGTTTTAAGCCATGACTGTAACAATATCATCAGTTTGAAAACTTCACGAAAAACAGTATTTGAGAGACTTATTTACCTAGTCGTAAAATTCCTCAATAAAGCTGATTATAGGTTCTTTTTGTCTGATTTCAAAGAATAATGCAATTCAATAGTCAACGGAAATGGACAAACATGAAGTTTGGCGAATAACCGAGCAGGCAGGCAACGTTTCTCTTTCAAGTGCGAAATATCGCAGCTGCGCCGAATAGCCCTATAGTTATTGGCATCGGCATCATACTCAAAATTTTGTCTTTTCCAAAAGAACAATGACTGTTCAATGTCGCAAACTATTGTGGGAAGAGTGGCTCATTTCACTTTCGTTCATCTGAGTTCAAAGTCCAGGCCCCGGTTGTTCGAAGGCTTGTTAACGTTTTCAGGAGCCCATTACTTAAAAGTAATGGGCTCCTGCGTTATCCAGTGGTTAATATAAATCTCTATCCGGTGGATAGCGCATTACGTTTCGCGATTACTTATCCTCTGAATGGCGATTTATCCGTCGGATAGCGTTAACTACTCGCGCCGTTTCCATAACTGGCCCTGAAAGTTGCTGTGGCAGAAAGAAATCAGCGAAAAAAGTGACATCAGCGAAGCAGGTTTAATTTATATTCCGTAATCGTCAATGCTGAAGTTTATGGTCTACGTCATTCCTAACCGTTGAACATCTTGAGTTTGTTGCGTATGTTTTCCTAACTACACTCAAAACAACTTTGCGAGGACATTGCACGACCTATACCGACACCACCTGCGCACGAGAGGATTGTGAGAACTTGAGGAGGCGCGAAAAGCTCTTTACACACGTGTTTCATAACAACATTGCCCACCAAGGTCACCGCAATATGAATGGGTTTAAATTTATTTTCGGCATGGGTTAAAAATATTCTTTAGGTTGGGTTGTTTCAATGATAAAAAAAAACTCAAGACTGCAAATTATGTAGTTAGCCTTAGCTATAGCTCAAAGTTTTTGGTCAAATCTGGTTAGCATGAATGGTGGTCCAGATATTGAACGTAAATATGAAATTGAAAAACGTTCCCTTCTTATTGAAATAGGGACCGGATTTAACCTGCTCGACGCTAAAAGGTGTTTCTTGGGTCGTTTGCTATTCGATATCGATAATGCTAAGATGAGGTCCTCCTGTTTGCCAAAATTGATATGACTAATTGACTGGTTGCTCCGGGAACATACGGGTACCAGTTTGTTTTGATGCTCAACTTGAGTCATTTCTGGACAAAAATTTGTTTTTTTCCCGCGCGGATTAAGCAGCAGGAAAAAACAACAAAACTAATGCCTCCTGGTTTGTGATGTATCGTGTACCAGTTCTCGATAAGACAATTATTTCATCAGGAGCTTTGCCAGAAAGTGCTACGTAAAAGAGACGGATGAAAATAGTTTTATCATTTCAGTAACCTCTCGTCATATTCATCTACTGCTGTTAACTTTAGCAATTGAACACCTCGAATCTATATCATTTTTGCCACATTTTTTCGGGTTGTATTTTTAAAGCCCACGGAACATCGTACTTGCCGGAACTTTTTGCATTGCTTTCTTGTCCTTGATTGTGCTAATCTGCCAATTTTTTCAAAAAGCTTTCCCGTCCATGATCTTGAACTTTTCGTGTTTTACTCTCCGCATACCTTCTGCGCTACTGCGTAAATAAACCTGACCATCTCGTTTTTCGTGGAAATGATACTTTTCCGCAATACAAGCTATTTATAATAGGGACACTCTAAAGTGGCCAGTCCAGACTAGATGACCCGTCTCAGTGGCTAATGATTTGTTCTCGTGCAGGATGCGAGATTGCTTATTATGCAAGCTGTTAGCAGTACAGGTGGTACCTACTGATAAACATCCGAACGTGTATTGGCCTCCGTCGGACATAGAATCGTGTAGTGCCGTGGAAAATCCGCCAGCAGTTAAAAACAACACTAAGATGGTTTTCCAGCTGTTTTGAGGGTGAAAGGTCATTTTATTCTGCTATCTGGCGAAACGAAGAAGTGCATACTTTAGTATTCCGTGGGAAATGATTACACAATACAGATTTACTCCCCTGGCGCGGAAAACAGCTTTCACTCATTATAAATTTCCTGTTGTCGAAAGAGGATCAGTCGGAAACTAAATACGCATGAGAAACAGGAAAAGACCGTTTTGCGTAGCACAATTACTGGTTGTTTTCTCGTACTTTCCTATTAAGCGGACGCGTCAGAATTCATCTAGAATATAGAATGCCGACCGGCTATCGATCTGTAGTTCGAAAACTGGGGCCGTGTTCCATTTGTAATCGACGTACTTAAGCCAGTGGTACTTAAACATTGGCAAGAGACGTGTTGCTAGGTCATTACCTCAACATTTCAACTGTTTGACAAAACAATAGTGCCATGGGTCAATTGCGTTTAAATTCGTAGACGCAATAGGCATGTTGTTCCTTTCGAGAAATTTATGAGTGCAAATTTTCAATCACGTAAAGCCACTGAAGTTAAAAGACAATCAAAAGGGAGATTGAAATCAACATGATTAACACGTAAATATGCTGATTTCATTGTTTTCTTCTTGAGGCAATTAGTTTACGTGGTCTGCAATTGAATAGAATTTTTGAACAGAATGTATGGTGTTACATGATTAAGACGCAATATTCAGAGATTTTTTAGCTCAAATCGAGCCTACACTAACGCCTGAAGAGTATATCAACCATTCCTAGTATGTTTTGTTAGATTGTTGTACCTTGTGTTGTATTGTTTCATTGACCCGCGGAGACCGAAAAATCAATACAGATTTGCACTTTAAAACAAAAACGCCATGAGGGCATTTGTGCAGAAAAATCTAAACATTTTTTAAATATTAAGGATCTACGATAGAAATAGTATTTTTGCTGTAGTAAATTACTTAGCTCTGAACGATGCTATTTTAACACTATGTAGTTTCATAAAAATGTAGATGTCGGGTTAAATTTCTTGGTTAACTTGTGAACTGTCAATCATGATACCGCAGAGTATCGCACTTATAAATCCTCGTAAACTTGCTCGGTTGAAATGTAATCCAGTCCTAACCCTGCATACTTCAAACCTTTAATAACTTGAATCTTTACGATAATCTTTGTCTGTTCATAGACTGTAGCATGGATTATAGAGGTTTTTAGTTAGCTTCTTTCATTGGGTATATTTAGAACAATGCTCTTCTAATCATCCGTGACCTTTTGAAAAGTTTACTAAGGTAATAAAATCTCTTTGAACTCCTTTAATTCCTTGCGCAACAGAAAAAATTTCAAATACATTTCCCGTAAAGTGCCTATATTCTCATCTTTCTTACAGTGCATCGATGAAGCGTCAGCGGTTGGGAGAGAAAATCCGAGACGCAAATATACTTGGCAACCTGTCAGCAGATAAAAATTCATTGAAATTTGATCTACAAAAACCCTTAGGTGTCAACACTCATTTTGTTGGTCATGGGCGGTTGGTTTTAAGTGCTGGAATGCTTGGAACGTAACCTTTAGCTCCACCTTGTTCGATTTTAAAGGTAGGAAATAAAGCGTTAATGAAAGCGAAAGAGCAACCAGTCAATCATGTAATACAGAGACCATGTCTGATTGCTTTTACTATCAAACGATTTGGGAAATCGAAGTAAAAATTTCAATCCTCACGGTGAGATTGTGTGATAGCTTCATAATCGTTTCCGGTGGAGTTAAGATTTTGCGGCCAAAGATAGTCTTCTATACGCCCGTGCCGCTACTCGCTGATTGGTCAGTTAATGAAAGACAGGAAGCTGTCACAATGCACGTTGCCTAGCGTAAGTGGAAAATCTACCCAGCAACGTGGAGACGTCGGTGTGCATATGCCTAATGACCGATTGTCAATTATAAATTTACAGAATCCCAGATTTTTGGCTCTCTTCGCACCTTGCCTAGCGCAAGCACACTAGACAGCGGAGCTTAGTTGCGCCGGGGGTCAGTCGCGAAGAGGCCACACGCTAAAGGTAGAGATTCAGCAGCATTCCTTCCATCCGTTGGAGTATCTGCTGCTGTAATCAAAGCCTGCGACTGCAAACTGGCTTACTTTATATCCCCGGCGCTCTCCGTGTCAGCGTAGCGCATGACTTCCGCTGCCAGCGTCGAATCTAACATGGAACTGTTGTGTTGCGAGGGACCTCGAGTTCGGTACGCATACCAAGATCCAATTCTACTTCAAGATGATCGTGTTCTGCGTAATTTACTGACCTGCGAAGACAAATACATTCCCAGTTGTAGATACTTCAACATTGTACAGAAGGAGATTGAGCCTCACATGAGGCGAATGGTTACGAAATGGATGCTAGAGGTAAGTACGAACACGAACATCCTTCTTTTAATGTGTATATCCCTTTGCTGAACTGCGATGTGATAATGGTGCTAAGATTTGCCTTGTTTTGAATTTGTCAGGTGTGCGAGGAGCAAATGTGCGAAGAAGAGGTCTTTCCACTGGCAGTGAACTATTTAGACCGATTTTTATCAGTCGTACCAACCAGAAAATGCCAGCTTCAACTGCTTGGCGCTGTGTGTATGTTTATTGCAAGCAAACTTAAAGAGACATCACCGCTATCGGCTGAAAAGCTGTGTATTTATACAGATAATTCCATCACGTGTCAGGAATTACTGGTAAGTATACGATATAAAAAAATTATTACTTTAGGAATATGTTCATTCATAATTTCATTCATTTCTTCTCTGGTGTTCGGGTGCTTGCGGTCTGGCAGCTGATTTCAACGAGTTGTAAATCTATCTCCGGTTAAGTGTATTTCTAACTAAATACCAGAAAACGTGATTTTCCTTGTTCTTTTATGGTAACGTTTTTTTCTCTCTTTATCTTATTCGTGCAGGATTGGGAAATTTTAGTTCTTGGGAAACTTAAATGGGACTTGTCAGCCGTTACTCCTTACGATTTTCTAGAGCAGATTTTTAGCCGCCTCTCCTTACCCAATGAAAGCGTGATCCGAAAGCATGCGGCGACTTTCATCGCTTTATGCTGCACAGGTAAGACGAGCTTCCTATCTATTTACTTTACAAAGATAAGGATTATATCTCAGTCTTCAAGACTGTCTGCGCCCGCCCATCATACCTTAACTTCTTTAAAATGTATGCCACCACTGAACTCGTCTATTGTAGCACTTTACTCCCCCCCCTTTTTTTTTTTTTTTTCGCAAGTTATGCTTTTCTCTTTATTTTTGCCATATTATATTTTTAAACATAACTACATGCCTTTTTTTAATTTTTTTAAATTCTTCATTTTTCAGATGAGAAGTTTTTGATGTACCCACCATCCACTTTGGCTGCGTCGTCTATTTGCGCGGCTGTTGCTGGTCTCACAACAACAGAACAAAAAAGCGAGTGGACAAGAGGAGAACTTGAATCATTCCTACAAGGGCTCACAAATATCGAACCGGTACGGATGAAAGGAAAAAAATTGTATAATTTGAATTAAAAAGTGTTCGGAATGACTTGTCATTTATGCCGTGCAAACAAAGTTTTGCAAAGAGCAAATAAGGAAAAAGCCATGCGCAAATTTTGATAACACCCGCAGGTTTTTCACACATTTATCTCTTGTTTTTAAGATTTCAGTTTTTTACTTTTTTTGCACCAAGAGGCCCGCGCTTTGGTCATTTGAGATATCATCAGCTAGAAAGAGAAACATTCTTCCCTAAGACACAACGTTTCTTTGCATAAAAATGAAAACGCTAAAACAAACAAAGTGGAAAGTGATCTATTTTAGGATTTTTTTTTTCAGGAATACTTGCAATCGTGTCAAAGACTGATGGAAGAAGTACTTCATTTTAATGTCACGGAAACTCCATTAGATAAAATCGAAAATGGAAGCTCGCCGAGTACGCCGACAGATTTACAGGAAATCCATTTTTGACAGAGGCATTTAGTGGACTGTCACAGAACCTTCCGTGTGTGTGTGCCAACCTATCTATCGTGTGTAAATACTGTAATAAAGACTAGAATTTTCTCAAATTGCCGTCGTTTGTTTCCAAGTGTGTGGCTTGCCAGCGCCCGAGTTGTTTTTCATGCAAAAAACGCTCGAGATAACACGCTCCGGTTTCCTTTCTCTTTAAAGTGCACGCATCGATAATTAGAAGTGACGTCTTTGTTCAAAGAATGCGTTTGCCTTCAGAGAGCAAATGGAATTAGGCCCACCGAAGAGTGAAAGGCATTCTTTAAGAGAAAGCAAATATCACAAATCCTTTAGCTTGAATTTGAAATGATAACAAGTGTGTTTTGTGCTGCTTAGTTAACGATGTGTTATGTTTACCAACCCACACGCTAAAAAATGCTACCAATTTGTTTACACCCTTCTCTTTATCACCGTCCGAACCCAAGCGGTGTCAATTAAATGGACAGCCTTGGCACTAATTCGCCCAACTTTGACAGCCAAAGCATGGCCAGTGAAATTGTGCGGTTATTATTTCAGGTGCACACTTTCGACATGATTTAAACACGCGATAGAAATCTATATTTGCCCTATGTGTGTTTTAACCGCGCTGCCTGCCCTCAAACTCTGATGTACACCTGTCTTGAACATGAAGCCACGTGCTAAAAAATTCCTTGGATGATTTTTGAAAACGTCATTCTTCAATTAACGTTATCTGTTTTCGAAAGTGTTATTATCTCTGATTTTAGAGTTCAGTTTTCTTAATTGCCGATCGCTAATAAGGACACGTACCATAGTTAAGGTGGCACTACTATTAATTATTTTTGCGTCACGGCGACAGAACTTGAATCGTGCTTGGTTATAGTTCATTGCATGATGTTGTCTCACAATCAACATACTGAAGTGCGAGCTATGCGGAGCCACCGTTGTTTTCGGAAAATGTTCCCACGAGTAGGTTAAAAATTCAAATCGATACGGGTCAGGAATTTCATAAAGGCCACCGGTTAGAGGGTACACAGACAACAAATTACCTTTTCTTCTTCAAGATTTCTGATGATGCCGTTCCGTCGCAAATTTCCAGAAATGGATCACTACTGCCAAACAAACAGGAGTGTTTTCTCACTATTACATGATCAGACTTAAGAAAGTACAACTACATTCGATCCCGTTACATTTGCCACCGGGCTGTTTGCAAGACCAATGACTCCACTGACGCTTGACTAGGTGTCTATGCAGGACAATATTTCTTTATCAGTCGTAACTTATTTGTCGACTGAATTTCAAGTTACAAAGCTCTACATTGCGATTTTAATGAATGTGCTGAGCTGCCATGATGAAATCCTACTTTCCTGAACAGTTACCTGTTCTAAAATTAGAATTTTTTCCGCAATTTTTGTTTAGACAAACAGCATAGCCCGCACTTCAATGAGCAGGTTCTCGAAACTTGAAAATATCCGGACAAGGAACTTACATTCCCAAACAACGAATCTTAATTTCAGTGTTAATGGGTAATGGAAATAGACTTGTATGTGTCTGACCACAATGATGATAACTAAATCCTGGATCTCTTTATTCTTAAGAAACAGTTTTGTGAAAAGGTTTTAGTTATGTACCAACTGAATGTTATGTAATAGGCACTGTCAGCTGCTGCTCTAGAAAGAGTTCACTTTTACAGCGCAGCTCGTTAGTAAGAATTCAAACTGAGTAGATATATTCGTAAGGAAAACAGACAAATGTTCCATGAGACTTTTTAATACTAATGCTTTTAAATTTTGAGAGGAAACTGTGTCTGAGATTCTCATTAGTACACCTGTTATGGTGTCACCCGCGAATATTGCTGGTTGTTACAAAGTTTGAGTTTATCTGCGTTTTAAAATTTTGTCTCAAGCGATTATCGGTAATTATTTGCTTTATCTTCCTACATTGGCAACATGGCAAAACATTATGCAACGGAAAGAATGATGATTTTCTTCGCCCGGAGTGTGAAGTTCGTGTCCCATATATACTGCTTTCCCAAGCAGTAATATCAGTGGAAACTGAAAAGACACTTGAACGCAGATAAGAAGTTGGTATCAGTTGCTTCTCCAAACATAGTCCACCCTTTCTCGACTTTAATTAGATAAATAAGTATTCCATTTAAGCCTTCCTGAGTGTCGGCTTAGTATTCAAAGTAAATATTTCAGTTTTCAGAAGAACCGGCCACTCTTAAACACTTGCATCGCAGAGATAACTTGGCCTCTTATCAGAATCCAACGATTGATGGAAAAAAATCACCAAAGTGTAGAGGTATCTTAATACTGGGGCTTGAAATACCTAGGCGTTTTTTCTAGCAGGATTCCTTAGCTTCTGGACTGAATCCGCACATAAAGGAATTACGCATGATCGCGAGCGTGCTAGTAATGAAAGATTTTTAATAAAGAAAAGAGGACAGAGCATAATGTAATACTTCACATAAAGTAGACAATACAGGGATATTTTATGACTTTTCAGAGATAACAAAAATCTTTCGTTTGCAGAAACACCTATCTCAAGTTTCCGCCAACTTGGATAAACTGAATGATAAAGGTCCAAAAGTCAGTGAAAAGAGAATCTCGATCAATCTTGTTAATAAAATGTGACCGGTTCAATATCATCTAACTCAGTGCTAAGTTACAACCCAAGTGAAATTAAAATTAAAGTCAGCACACTAGGTGTAACAAGCTTAATCAGTTAAGGAACACACACATTTGCTTCTAAGAACTGAATATTCTCTCACTGAAAGTCAGTGTCAGGTCTCTCTGAAAAGTTCATATTCAGGTTACCCCAAAACTCTTAATGGAATCTCAGACTAATGCGCGCAGCTCTTGAAATAACACTCTTAAGACACTCAAACGGAAAAATCTAAGAGGCTTCGAGAATGCTTCTCTAAATAACAAGGTTTTGCATCTGATATATTCAATCACTGCTCATTCCTGTCCTGGATGGTAGCAGTTGCGTGCACAACTGCAAGATTAACAAGTTATCTTAGACAATCCAAAATATTTGGTAATGCTTCTTCATCTCAAATGACCATTTAAATCAGTAGTGCATTCAAAAATTGCTTTCTTGTTCTTTGGCAGATAACATGTTGGAAGTATTAGAAATTTGAAAAGCTCCAGTTATAAATAATGTAATATTTTTTAGTAGTTTGTCCATCATTAACTGCCGGCTTTTATTTCTTAAGGTTTACACTTTCGTGAAACCGTACCCTGCCTCATTTCACGGGACCGGTGGCAATTGTATCTGCTGTCGAAAAAAACCCGGCTTTCTTTGACTAGTTCTAGGTGGCCATCATCCGAAACTTTTACCTACAGCACAATTTGATTGTGATATGGCTTTTAAGATAAGCGATGATAGTTTTGTTTTCGCGTCAGTGTGAGAGAAACCTCTTGAGAGAGGACCCCGACCGGGCTATCACGATAAAAAAAAAAAACATTTTTTTAAAACAACATTTTCATTTAAAATTTTATAGATGTGCTCTGTTGTACCGTGGCAAGGAAATAAAAGTTAAGGATTGTTTATGACATCACGGCAAATTATAAGTTGTCGTGCTTTGATCGGCAAAAAGCGTGAGTTAGACACTACAGTAGCCCCTTCTCTATCTCTTTTCCAAATGCAAGAATGCAGAGTTGATCAAGAGCCAAAAGCAGCTGTCTTAAACAATACTTGTTCATGTTACATCTTTCAGTTATGAAAATGCAAATTCTTTTAATGCTCATTAACACTTGATCGATTTCCTCAACGTTTTTTTCTCATCTATTTTCAACGGCACTCGTCTATACCGTTAACCTTGGCCATTGATTAGAAGGAGAATTTTGAGGGGTGAAAGTCCACCTTTGGACCGAGTTCAACAATCACGAAAGGGAAAGCGATGAAAATCATTTGTCAAGAGCTCGGGTGTTGATATCGTAATGCCATTGGCCTGTAATCACTGTGCGAATGCAATTTAGGTATATGATAGTTTCTTGAGGGTACCGTGATTTTACTTCTCTCTAATCTTTCTTCCAAGTAGCTTGAATAATTACCCTCACGATTGCTACTGAGCTATTTTCAAGAATTTGAAGTTGCTCAGTCTTTGAAAGAGAGCAATACGGTCAGATAATAAATCTCTTCAGTTTTTTGGGGCCGACATGATTTATGAAGGATTGAGTAGCATTAAGAGTGTTAAAGTGAAACACCATCAATTGTTGTCTATCAGTGACAACTAAAGCCCTCAAAGGTTGTCTAATAGTCTGAGTACCGGTTTTTATCTCGGGAAACAATTTGAATTATGTTGCTGATCAAAGTGGTGTGTCTTGGAGGAATAATTTTGGAATACCATGACTCAAAAGTCGTCTGAAAGAAAGAAAAGTAACTTTAACGTTACATGTTCGTTTATCTTCACCACTGAATAGCATTTTAGTAAGGGACGACAGAGGGAAGAAATTTGCGACTGCAGAGATTACATAAATTCCACCTGCTTTGAAACGCTACGCTACACCAAAAGGCGTCCTGTGAAAGCGGAAAGGCTAATTATGAATTTGCTCGCAATGGCTGGTAAACTCATGAAGACCACATTCATAAGGCTGCTTTCGTACGTGAACAAATGATAAGAATTTCAGGCGGCTTTTATTCACTAATCAGACAGGTTATGGAGTAAATTGTTATTCTGCCTTGAACTTGACCCATCTCAAATGAAATTTAAACAAAAAAATGTCTACTATGTCTTCACGTTAAAAAAATGGTTTTCCAAAGGACTAAATTCAAGTCATAAATGTAAAGATCACAGAATGCTTCCGTCATGATGATTACCTTCGGCTGAGCGGAGATCACGGACTGAGAACAGAAATGACTGGCAAGTAATTAGTACGTAACTGAAGTGAAAGCAAAAAGCCGAGGGGTTGATATCCAAGAAGTTGTGTAATAGAAACCTCTTCGACAAAGATGCGGAAAAAAATTCGATTTTTGTCGTCGCGATGAAGATAGTCACTGAAGCGATTCGGTGGTTCCTCAAATCCATGAGGTTTATCAGATTGAAAAGTATATAAAGTAACTATTTCAAGTTGTTTGAAAGTTGTCCAAGAATTTAGCTTGAGCCATGAATTTCAGTTTTTACACATTGAGAGGGATGAAAACATTTCAGCCCAGAGATAATTAAACGAATTACGAGATATTCAGTCTCTATTATCATTATAAAGCAGCTTTTCACTCGAGAACTGGGGCGGAAAGATGCAAATCTCGGATGTTCGTTTACCCACAGCTTCCAATTTGAGCTCTCAAAACGAACTGATCGCTAAAAATGGTGTTCCACTGTCTCTTCGAACAAGACACTCTCACTCTGGTTCACGATAAGAAAGTCTTGGTTTCGATATAGAATTTTCCCCTCCTGTCTTTGCGTGATTGCCTGAGGCATCGTTCCTTGGTATAACTGCAAACGGTGTGATTTGCAGTGTGATAAATGAGTGTGTATCAAAACATAGAGAATGCAATGTTTTATTAGATAGTCCCTGAGTTTCTCATTCTGTATGCATACAATATGTGCATGGAAAAACAAACCAAAATTACGAATACGCACCCAACGTCAAAATATGCAACTTATTACGGAAGTGTTTTTGGTAGACTGAAACAACAGCTGGAGAGACAAACAGGCTCCTTTAGAAGTGTCCAGAACCACACTGAGGACTTTGTGAGTTCCGGTTTTTATTATTTCAGCGTCAAAAAGACCAAAACGTACTTGTTTTTCTAACGTAATGGGATCTTCGCTTTCTTGGGCTTTTCAGCACCAAAGGAAAAAGTCCTCAGCCGCAACACAGCACTGAAGAGTTAAGCCATGAAGATATTGCTTCACTGTAATCTCTTTCCCATGTTAGCAGTTTGGCTTCTAGCGGATTCATACGCTAACCCGAGAAGTGGTTAAATCCGATGAGAAAACCTTAGATTGAATTTGTGTAAGACTAAGACATTCAGTTGTACACTACATGGTTAGCCGCACGTTCATACTGTATATCATACCTAGCCTGCCTCAGGGTGTAAATTAATGTCTCCCTTCAAAAAGTGAAATGCAATGGATTGAATAAGAAGTCCTTGGGCTGCAATGAAGCTTCTATATGATCAATATGAAATTCATGAATAATCCTTTGCCAACTCTGACAAAAACAAGTTGCAACGAAGAAACCTTGGACTGAAGTGTGCCTTCCATATATTCAATATGAAACTAACAGAAATGTTATTTAAACCACATGAAAGATCTTCCCTACACTCAGTCAGTAACAAGACATAGAAGAGCAACCTTAAAGAATCCCGAATGTTGTTCTTTCTGAGTCACTGATCCACCCGATTCTTCACTATGGGACGTTTTCATGGCTTCAGCAATTTTAATATAAAACGTTTCTCAATGAGAAAAAGAAATCTACAAAAAAACCCAACGGTTTTTTTTTCTTCCTGTTCTCTTCGGCCTGCGATCAGAAATGCCGGACAAAATATAAAGTTTTTTTCCAAATACTTGGTCGCATCATACTTAAACCTGTTGTTATTTTCATCGGAGGTCCTTTTAAATTGTTCGTTCGATCAGCTATTTAAGTACTACTGTAACGCTGGTCAGAACCTGGCTTCAGTACATTTTTGGCGGGAAACATGCCCACATATCGGCACTATTGTTTTGAAAGAGTGGGGAATGGAAAAGACCTTTTTCGGGCCCTTCTCAAATGTTGTTAACACAACGTGTCACAAAGAATATTCTGTACAAAGGCACAATCAAGTTCCAGCTCAAAAGAACACATCTCAATGAAGGAGGAAAAATCTTTTATCATAACCTTGATAGCTGTTGTCAAAAGTCCTAATACATATCATTTGTCGCAACTAACAGGGAGTTCCTTTCTAAAAGTGGGGTTGCACTTTTAGAAAGGGACTCCCAGTAATTTGTTCATGTATGTAGCTCAAATTTCTCTTTTTTAAACAAAGAGTCCTTCCCGTAAAATTCCAAGAAACACAGACAGCCTCTTTATTCAATTGCCGTACTTTGAGCAAGTCAAGTGATAACTACTTTGTACAGAAATATTTCTTTGTGTTCGGTCAGTGGCGAGATGAAAAGGTTTAATCAAGTTCTCAATGCATTCATTGCCATCCTTTTGTCTAAAATAATTAATCTAAAATAATTAAGTCCGAGCCCCAATAAAAATTTCACAGCCAAAAACGGATGAATGCTAAATGCCATAGCTCTACTTGGACAGTTTTTCGAGCCATTTTATGAGACGCGATAATGGAATTTTTCTCTGCCTTTCCGTATATCATTAACATTTAAAGAATTTGATATCGTCTGAAAAAATGTTCCGACAGCAAAAAGATAAGACCGCCCAAACCTTGTCTGATTTCAAAATATTCAGGAAAAACAATACGTTCGATTTGTTTCTCAAATATTTGAATTTCCTCAATTACTTGTTCCAAATAAATATTTCTCTGCAATCCCAGGTCATTCAGAGTGCCTTTATACATTTCGAACCGCCTATTTCTTTGAAACAAAACCTAATTGCACAATTATTTTGGTTTTATCAACCAAGTTGATAATGTAAATTGTCCACCGTAAAGATCTTTAAAGCTGACGTTTCGAGCGTTAGCCCTTCGTCGCTCTAACACACCGACGCAGTACCACAGTTTCTTTTGAAACTTACCCTCTTTACAATTGCATAATTGCTTGTTTCGTTCCTTTTATCTTTTTAACTCCAAGATCCTTCTAAATTCACAAATGCAGCGACATAAATTATAAAACTCTAAAAACTTATGCTCGAGTTGGTTAATTTTTGTAATCAAGTCAGCTATGGAACTTTTTAAAAATAGTTTCTTAATAACAGCTAGTATGAACCCTTTTATTACATCTCGACAGTGAGATTACAATAGAGAGAAAATAACTTCGTCGCCAGCCTTACTTCTAAAACCATGCAAATTGTTACCTAAACATTACACATCACTGCATCCACACCGGTCAAAGTTATTTCTGTCTTTTCTTTTCTTTTGCGGAGGAAAGCACTCCGTGGGACATCAGACTCCCTGAAGTGAATATATCTGACTGTTATTCCACTCTTGAACAATTTGAGTATTGGCTATAGTGGTTCCCCCGTGGGACATTGTTCCCTTTTGAACAGAGAGCAAAAAGCGTAAGTTATGTTAAATATACCAGGGGTGTTCTTGAAATAGTAACAAGACTTTTCCAACAGCATCCCACTAATATTTAGGGAAATAAAGCTTTGAAATTTAATCCCTAATCGCATTCCTACCTAAAAGTCTTATTCATCTAACCCTTGACTTCATATTTGACAATACATGGTTTGAGATGCGCCACCCTGGAAAAGAAAACGGGGGTAAAAATAAAACCATCTTCATTCATCACTTATGCCGCTCATTGTCTGGCGTGGCTGAGTTCATTTTGGAGGTCTCAAACGGCACGTGCACCTGCACACTTTCCCTAACAGCATGAGCTCTATTACACCATGAATCGTCAGAGAGAGAGAGAGAGAGAGAGAGAGAGAGAGAGAGAGAGAGAGAGAAAGAGAGAGATAACTTTATTTAATGAGGGTGAAAACACTTTACAGTTAAAACTGATAAAATAGTGACCCTCATTGTACTTTACTTAAAATGAAATTGATAGAATGACTAATGACCACGATACTAAAGAAGAGTTTGACTTAAGAAATAGAGAGATGGTCGAGACCAGTATACGATTCTTTAAGATAATTCACACCATTTTTCTTAAAAAGCTTAACTATTTCGGGCCTATTAAACTATAGATTGTTTAAGTCCTTTTTCTTCAAATCAATTTTGAAATTACTAATTTCACCTACAAGAAACTTACCCATTATCTCAACATCGACCTGCTCGAAAATTGTAGTAGTCCCCGGGAGACAAATCCCTCATTTGATAAAAAAAACAAAACAAAAACAAAGGTACCTCAAACTGACTTAGTTTGTTATTTAAATAGTTCCAGAGACAACAAATGCCACTTCCAGCGGCGTTTCATTGTAATTAGGCCTGTCAATTTATCCCTTTGAAGTTCAAAAATGATTATAAATTGTAATTGTCGATCCTTCATTCCTTACCACGAGGGAAGAAGTTGTTACATGAAGGTACGAAACTGGTAAAGTAATTTATTACATCCGTTTTGAATTAACTGGTGCAATCTTATTGGCTCTTATTGGTGCGATTTATTCACAAATGGCACCATTTTTCCAGCCTATGAGGAACCTTAAAAAACACAGAAATCAATCATATTCCAAGGCTAGTTTAAAGTAACCAATCAAATTAGAGGAAAATAAAATACAACTTTTTTACAAACTAGCTCAGCACTGGATCAATGTAAAATTTGTAATGATCACACAAATCCTAAATTTGAGCGGTTTAATTCTGTGATTTGAAAATGGATATAAGAAGTCCGTAATTGAACTTCGCGTCCTGCAATTTCGTTCTGAATTCATAATTGTTATTTCAAATCAAAGTTCCGCGGTGCGTACGTTCGATTTTGAAATCACTCGTATATCGTATGATTTCAGAACAAATTGCACTCCACTCAGTTCAATTACCTCTATTAATCACATCCAAATTTTATCTGGCTTTGATTTTTCTTTGCTTAAAATTAATCGATTGGGCAATTTATAAACTACAAATCAGTATCTTCATGCCACTAACGCAAGAAATTATCAAACTTGAGAAACTCTACCTAACTCATATTTCGGATTGGAGATGAATGGTTAGAGACGAGGTTTGAAAACGGACCCTCCATTTGACTCCAGCTTCAGGCTAACTGAATCAGCATGGCCATGGGTGACTCCGCAAAGCCAACCAGTCTTTGACCCTTTAACTCCCAAAAGTGATTAACATGTAACTTCTCCCTATGAATTATGCAAAAAAAAAAAAAGGTAATAAGCCTTGAGAATACTTAAAATAATAAGGTATAAGTTGTTTTATTATATAGATACTGATGAAATACCAGGATTTCTCCTTTTACTAAAAAATCATATCTTCACCGCGCGCAGTGAAGATACTATTTTTATCTTTCACGCGTGAGGATATTGGTGTGGCCATGGTTACCAACATAATTACCCAATTGCTGTTTCGAAAATGAATAAAAAAAGTTGTTTTTTATGTGGAAATTTCATCAGTTTCTATATAATGAACAGAACATTACGTGGCCGCCTGGGGATACGAATTTTATCTTCTCGTGCTGAAAGTATCTCTCACTCATTCGCTGCGCTCACTCGTGAGAGATACTTTCAGCACGAGAAGATAAAATTCATATCCCCAAGCGGCCATGTAAAATCCTCTATATCTCGATCTAACACCAAATTCTTGTAACTAATTAACAAGGAAATGTGCAGCAGCCAGAGGGAAGAATTAACAATCAGATCCTGGGAGTTAAAGGGTTTACGGTAGTGATAGATTGATTTGTTTCTCGAAAAATACCTCTACATAACGGTTTTTTTTTTTCGATCTTCCTATTTTAACCACGGGATGCGAGGCTGAGTGCAGAAGGTACCGTTGAACGTCTTTAAAGAGTATCCCTCTCATGCGTCACTTGAAAAGTACCATGAATAGTTGGCATTTATTCCGGAGTACACTAAAGCGATTGGTGTTGAAGCCTCGCGCACCCTTACCTTACTCAAAACTGTGGAGCGAGCACAAATGCACAAAACCTCTACGGCCAATCACCCGGGACAAACAGCAGCCTTTTTTTTTCTTATATAATTTGGATATATCAACAAAGTTGAAATGGTAAATTGGCCACCGTAATGATTACAAAAGCTGACGTTTCGACGAAGGGCTAACGCTCGAAACGTCAGCTTTTGTAATCATTACGGTGGCCAATTTACCATTTCAACTTTGTTGATATATCCAAATTATTTCGTTACTCCCACCGACGCAGCCCCAAACAGTTTCTTTCGAAACTATCAGCCTTTATTCATTTGTTTTTTTTTCTTAATTCCTACATACCAAAAACATACACTCATGAATTTAATTCATTTTTCTACAACCGCACACTGTTAGACTGTACACTTTGATCAATTAATGTTCAACGTGAGAGGTAGCGAATAGCTTAGCCAATCTATCTCTAGCATTTGTGATAGGACTCTAGTATATTTACACTCACAAAAAGTAGCTATGGTCGCCAATAGCAAGTTCTGATTGGGTTAGAAAAATGAATTTATAACACTCAGGTCACTTCGCCTCATAGTCAGCTCGATAAAAGTCAAATTCTTCCCTTAATGGAATAAGTCACTGAGATCGTCTGTCATTAGCGTCATACAGATCGTTTCACGATTTAAATGGTCCGTATAGATTCGTAGAATTAATTAATTAAAACAGTGAAGTGTTTTAAATGGTCAGTTGATTGATTGATCAATGTTGATTTCACTACTACACAATAACAATCTGCAGTAGGTGTTCATTATCTTCTTTTCTTATGAAAATAAAGAAAAGAAAAAGAACGATTGAAAACTTATGGCCAAATGTTTTGGGCTCGTGATTTGCAATCCGTGTTAATTCTCTCTATCCTCCAGCATTCTTAGTATTTGTTTTTTACCTTTTTACTGCTATTAAATCTATGTAAATTCCTTTTCTACTGGAAAAACAATTCTTTACGTCATCAAAAACTTTGAATGAAAGCATCCTTAATCAGCTACAGACGAAATGGATGTACCTTCACGGTCGCATGTAAATTTGCCTTCTTCATTAGAATTTTGACTTTTTGGAACAGAAAATGTAAGTATTATCTGTTCTCCTTTATAACTTTATATCCGAGTTTCACAACATTTTTATGACAGGCATTTTGCGATAGGCGACCACTTTAATTGCACTATTTTGCTGTTTCGAAAATGAATAAAAAAAAGTTGCGTTTTATTTGGAAATTTCATCAGTATCTATAAAATAAACAGAACATTACATGGCCGCTTGGGGATACGAAATTTATCTTCGCTCGTGAGATATAGTTACAGCACTCCAAGATAAAATTCGTATCCCCGCGCGGACATGTTATATCCTCTATTTCTTTTAACTGAGACACAATAAAGGACGTAACGTCTCAAGATTTGCATTACCAAATTATTCTCTCTATCCTCCAGGATTCTTAGTATTTATTTATTTTTTTACCTTTTTATAACTAATCTATGTAAATTCCTTTTTTATTGGAAAAAAAATTCTTTGCGTCATCGAAAACTTTGAATGAAAACATCTTTAATCAGTTACAGACGAAATGGATGTACTTTCACGGTCGAAATTAAATTTGCCCTCTATGGTAAACTTGAAACTGTTTTCGTTATTAGTTCAGCATTTAGCATTTGTTCTCTTTACCAGTATCCTCTTAGACCTTATTTACACTGTGTTACAGGTAAAATTTTATTCTAGGGTTTTCTGGAATCTAAAAACAATTTTTTTAACTGAGACGTAATAAAAGGACGTAACGTCTTAAGATTTCCACTACCAAATGAAGGGATGTAATGTCTCTCTACGTCCGTAGCCTTTTTGTAGGCAAATTCCATCCCAGTGCATGGTCGGAACTAATAAAGGACATGGAGATGACCAAAATGAACGTAAAAACGAAGACTACTTGGCTTAGAAACTTGTGGGATAATGCCTGTCCACTAATGTAAACAGCACACGTGGTCAAAAGATTTTCCGTACGTGCTAAACTTTGACGGTTTCTTTGTGACGTCTACAATTTACTCTTTATCCTTCTTTCCTGGGTTTTTATAAAAATGTGAATAAGGTGGTCATAAGTTTTAACCGTGTAAGATTTACAAACAAAAGGTGAAATTATAAAAATAGTAATATAAATAGAATGAACTCAAATTTATGGTGAAATAAAACTTTTTTCAACAAAGATACACCTATATTTACTCCAAGCATACATCCTGAGAGCACACAATTCCTTTTGTCCTCTTTCTTTGGTAACAGCAGAAACAGTTTTGACTGAGTAGTTTTTACCTATACCTTCGTACCGTGAGACATTTGCACCGGTTTAAACTAAATTGCTAAGAAACGGTGACGAAAATAATGGCAATTAATTTGAATTAATGATGCGAATTTTGTTGTAGTTTCGAATTCATTTCGTAGCCGTGTCAGGCAGTGTTATTTGTTGTTACTGTCATTTCGCATTGAATTAATTTAGCTTCACGTATCTTTTTCAGCGGATAAACCTTCAAAAGTTCAAGAATAAGAAATCCTCTTTGTCTGGTGGATGTGAATAAAAAAAGCTTCCCACAATACACCAGCTTTAATTACTCAACACAACAGATTAAAATGCCACGTATGGTTTCGCGTAAGCTTGGCGCAAAACGTGAAGAATGGGGAAAATTTTTCGAATTTCTGAAGGAGTCCTCTGTATCTATTGTACTGAAGAAAATTTGAACGCTTTTTCCAGTATCAATAATTTGCTTCGAAATTCAATCATGCGATCTCTTTTTTTTATTATTATTCCCATAGTCATCGAATCCTGTTTTCTCATTTGTTGAAAACGCCACGTTTGTACTCATGACTCGAGAGCGAGCTAGTTCATCGTGCGTTTGTGCCACGTGTCCGCCTGCCGTCAGCAAACTTACTCGACAACGTGTTAACTGTGGCGTGAAATTGAGAAAATAAGGAACTGTTGAATAAATAACCATATCCCCTTCTTATTGCATGAACTTTCATTGTGTCTCAGCCGGTCCAGCGCGGGTGGCCTGCATTGCTAATGAGACCTATTTGCATGACAAGAGGAAAATAGAAAATTTTGATTTGAGTTTGTTAATTCTCGACATTCGATCGTCTTGTGGGAAATTATCAAAGCAACTCAGACGAGGAAGGAATTACATCAGCGCTCTCTGTGGACCTCACTATAGTTAGGTAAAATCCTTGATTTCTTTTTTTTTCTTCTCATCGTTCAGAGATATTTGAATTAGTCGCCTATATTATAGCAAAAGAATCGGAATTAATTACTCTAGCAATTCCAATATGAACTTGGCCTTAATAAGTTATGGTTTAGTGGCGTTTCACTCACAAGATTAAGATCGGCTTTTTTCCATTCACCTCTTTTACGCCGATTTTTGCTGAAGTAAATAACTCTTACATCTTTACGGCGTTATTGCGAAACGTTTGCCTTGTAATATTTGGAAGCTCCGTTCATTCAATAACCACGATTCAAGGTGGTTGAAATTGGAGATATTTGCAGAAGAATTAAACTCTGAATTTTCTTTATAACTTCCATCCGGTCTATTCGGAGATCGATTTTCATTTCTGGCTCCAAAAAATTAGGATGTAAGCCTTATAAATGTTGAGATCAGGAGAAAAAAGTTGTGTTTAACTATTATTTACATCTTAAGGCTCCACGCGTGAAGGCTTTAAATAGTCTCGCTCTTTTTTTTTATCTAGTGTAGTTCACAAAGCAATAAGTATTTAAGGGATAGAATAAGAAGAAATTCTTCTTAAAAATCCCTTTCAAAATAAATGGTCCTCCATTTAAAGTGGCGATTAAAGCGGCGCTTGTAACTTCATGCAAAAACTTTGAGTGGTGGGCGAGAAAATTAATTATTGCATTATGTGCTTGCTGTTTGTGGTGGACCGGAGATGACACGAACCCTGGGTCGTCCGGCGGAACGTTTTACCTTCTAAGAAATGTAAATTTGCGAATATGTTTCTTGCTTTGTAAACTGGGCTTTTTATGATGGGCAGCTGTTTAAACAGGAACAGGCAGAAACCCTGCAGTTCTACAAGATTAAACAGACTTGGAACACATTCGTAATTACATCACCCATTTAGCTTAACAAAAAGGAAAATTCTCGAAATGCTAACCATAGAAATCCTGATGTAAGCAGAAAATTTACACCAGAAAATGCTGTTTGGATATCAAGGGAGATCTCATGGAACTTGTTTGATTTTTCAGCTAACAAAAAAAAATTGGCAAATGCGCATTTTAGTGAGTAAGCAATGTCAAATATCTCACAATTTTGCAACTTAGTTCTTTATAGTATCGCTTTCTTCAATTGAAAAGGAACTGTATTTCCATTCGGCTGAAAATACCTTTTTGTTCAGAATTTTGAATTTTTTCTTCTTCAATGTGTAAATAAAGCAAAGGTGCATTGTTTAGTCTCTGCTTATTGTACACGAGACATGTACACTTTTAAATCGTAGTGTTTTTTTTTTCGTGACATAATTACTTCATTTACAGTTTTTCTCGTTTGCACTGTATAGGTCAAGGCTACAAATGCATTTTGAAAATAATCTCAGTTTAATCAGAGCGAAAGTTACTCTTGAATTATACTATACGACGATTTTTTCTGGTTCGTGGCAACACGTCGAAACTTGTAGTAACACAAACGTGTGCAGGGGAAAGATTCTTCCTACATGACGACAGTTACTGAATTCGTGTTTACCGAGTACAGAAAAGCTGTCTGAAAAACTCTTCTCATTTTGTTCTAAAATTGCTTGCAATTTTTAATAAAAGCGCAGTATTGGAAAAAAGTGAGCAAGCTCGCTGGCAATAAACTTTTAAGTTTTAACAGCAAAGACGTCGCCCGTATTTTGACTAAAGTTAAGTGCACTAATCAGCCCTCTTCTTTGGACCAGTTGACGTTTTTTCCACGCAGATCTAAGTGCGCCATAGAAACATCCTCCAATAATGACCGATGCGCTGGACATTTGTTGTAATTTGTCTTCGACTGAAAAGATGAGGAAACAGCAAACCATACTCACGTGTAAAATGGTATTAAACGTGTTTTTGGTCAACATGTTCTCCACTTCTATTTTGATTTGCATACACCTCGTGAACGCCTCTCCAATGGACAGTCAGCTTTACAGTTCAGTGGGAAGAATTTGGTTGACCTAAAGAATTTTCGGTTTATTACTTAAAAGGTCCAGATTCTGTTTTAAACGGGGTAAGGCGGACTTATTTCAGTCTGACGGGAAAAGATGTGTTTTGAAAAAATTGGGATTCGCTCATACAACCGTAGTAGCGGCAATATACCAACGCTCGAGGTTATTTTCACGTCCTGATTGCATAGCAACTTGTCCACTTTTTCAGCCAAAACGTACTAATTAGTCGTCAAAGGGGAAAACTCGCACTGAATTTTGCGATAGAAAATGAATACGGGAGGAGATGCAGGAGTGACTGCGTTGTAAAGGTAGGATTTGCCTTTCCCCTACTGATTGTGGATGAGTAGACCATCCGCACTCTAACTGCCTAAAGACTTGCTTCATCCTCTATATGCATATTTCTAGGCGACAGCTCATCGTCGATAATGTTGGTTTTTTATGCAAGTTAAAGGTTCTACCTGCTATGTGTTAAAAACAATGCAACATATCTTCAAATTAGAATTACCAAAACAGTTGTGATGAAGGAAGTGCCAGCTTCATAACAACTTCTATTTAGTCGTATCCGTCATAGATGAAAAACTCATTAAGGGTAAACGTTATTGTACTTGTATCACACTTAAAATCAGTATGATTAAGTACCTTTCATTTCTTGAACATGAATGCAGCATTTTTATGGATCGCCACGAAATGCCATAATTTCAACCGAAATAATCATGCTTTGCTTGCATTTGTGACCCGGCGACAGATGGTGAGTTTTCGTGCGATATTTAATGGTTTTGATACGACAATGCTTCCATTAACGATATTAGTATCTATTACAAAGTAACTGTTTTCTGTAATAAATAATCCAACGGCAATTTTAGGGTGTTTAAATTTATAGTTTATTCTTCAACTTGTCCTTAAACTCCTCTTTGCGTCATCCATCATTGTCCTGATCATTCTTGTGTCAGTTTTTACGTCGGTAGAAAATGTCTGTGAAATTAAAACAAAATTATTTATTCACTTCAATTTGTAGTTTCTGACTGCTACGTGACGAAGACGAGGCAATGGAGGCGTTTAACCAAGCTTATGACGAATTTACAGGTGTTCATTCTCTCAAGGTGAGTTGCATAGGTTAGATTTTCAGGCGCAGAAAGCTTAAAGTTTATGCAAATCATAGAGGGATTTTTATTTAATGGTACTGATACGCCAAAGAAAAAATAACAAAAAAAAAAAAAACAACAAAAAAAACACGACTTATTAATCAATTCATAGACATCCGTCCAAGTCTTCACAGCCGTATGTTATACCGCGCTGCTTCGTCTAAGTCGAGAAGTACATCTTTTAAAAATTCAGTTTGGTTTTGTTTTGTTTTATTTTTTTTTGTATCGATGCTGCAAACGGAAATGGGTTTTATCCAAAAAAAAATTAATAACAAAATATTTCTGATCGCGTTTGGCTTATTTTCTTTTATGATTCTGTTTTTCTAGTTGTTATATAATAATGAATCAAACGCACAAAGTTCGACAATTTGCTAGTGCATTCAAATATCTTCATTATGGCCGCATTGAGTTCTGTAAAAATAGGCCGTTGAAGATACTGAGTTGGCGGTTATAGGTAAGTATAGGTGTGTTTACTACAGCTTATGATTAGGAAACAAATTTCAGATTCACATGTAAATAAGGAAGAAACCAAAAATCGATTTCCAGGAGAA
This sequence comes from Stylophora pistillata, assembly GCF_964205215.1. Classification (NCBI taxonomy): domain Eukaryota; kingdom Metazoa; phylum Cnidaria; class Anthozoa; order Scleractinia; family Pocilloporidae; genus Stylophora; species Stylophora pistillata. The sequence continues at coordinate 22,065,777 of NC_142519.1, read as the reverse complement.
AATTGGCAACAGAACAAACCGATTTAAGGCACTGTGAATACAAAGGTCTGTGAAACGTTCACTTTTGCTAGAAGGAAATTTTTTTCTTCTCTTTGACGAAATAAAGGTAAAAAGGTTGTCTCCTCGAGCGCGTAAAGGTTGGGTTGCTAATGAGGAGAGGTTGAAATAACAAAATATGGCTCTTGTTGGACAAAAGAGGAGGTTCGAGCGTTCGTTTTCATGCTCAGTCAGCAGAGCGCTGCTCTGAGTCCTTACTGAATATGTATGGTAGAGTCAGGGATGAAAATTCACACCGATCACACCTAATTAAACATGCGTCACAGTCTATACTTTACTTGTTCTGATATTTGCAATTGTTAAGCAAAGCTTCGCTTTCGTTTACTTTTAAATCTTTAAGAGGAATTAGGTTGCAGATTTCAAATACATTTACCTCAGGTCTTGAAAGCGATGGGGCCAGAGAAAACAAAATTCCAAAGGAAAAGAGCTTGTCAAAGAGCTGTGAAGGAGATTCGTTCGGTTCAAGTATGAGTTGTAAAAATATATACAAAAAAATGTCAAAAATCCATGGTTATTTGATTTGGGTTTGTCTCATGATTATCTGGTCTTGGAATCAAACATTGTTTCATGATATCATTCGAAATCATTTCAGTTCTACGATGTGGCCAGATCCTTTTACGATGTACTGTGAATAGGTGGTTTGCACGTTACGTCATTGCCGCCATGTAGATATCTCAGTAGCTTCTCTTGTTCGTCCACCAACATTTGTTCCTTTCATCTTTGTTAACTGTGTCTCTAGAGATTGGTTGTAAACCACCTATAGGGATGTTAGCAAAAAGGTCTGGCATTCAGTGAATTTTAAAGTGTCATTGTAAGCGGGTTTTTAGTGAGAACGAGTTTTATTATGAGCTAGTCTAGTCTGGTTGGGTTCGTTTTAAGAGGATTTCATTTCATCAAGTTCAGTTCTTTCTTATTCATTTTTGTTGTACTTTGGTCCATGAGAAATAATATATATTTTTTTTCATAACAAAAGGTTTCGTCACGTTTGATATTCTCTTTCCGTCCATTAGAATGCAAATTCATCGAAAGGCTGTCACGCATTCAGCTTGAAAAGCTCTTCAAAGGACCGTACACAAGATAGAAAACTTCTTTTCAAGATCTCTTCGCTGCTGGAAAAGGTAGGAACGTTTTCTTACTAAATTTTCATTATTGTTCATGTCGCAAGAATAATTTTTTAAAACGTAATCACAAACAGTATAACGTAAACGTTAGCTTTGTTACTTGAGGTTGCTAACCACGTCCGAAGTGACTTGAGCGTGAGATGCAGAATTCTCAGGTTCAAAGTCTTGTGCGACCGTCAGCAGTGCATTGCTCTTCAAGGGAGAAAAAAATAGGACCCCCTAATCTAAGTGTACACCATAAGCCTTTTCTTTTCTTCTCAGAAAGAAATAGAAGTCGCATCTTACCCAGAAGATCTCTTTGAGGAACAAGAGCAATCAGACAGCAGCGATATTGACGTCAGTGGAGAACAAGGTTATTCACTCAATGACGACGATTGCGATCAGGTAAGGACGACAAAATATGAAATAAAAATTACTCAGCTGCTGCTGTCTTCATTCCTATTTCTATTTTCTTTGGAGTGACGTGAACCATAGAACGGAATATTGATTTATGGTATGAAATATTGATAAATTTTTTTTTATTTATTTATCTAAATTGCGAAGGACGTCATTTTCGCTAAGAGTGGCTGCGATGATAAAGTAAAACTCACAGACGAGGAAAAGGAAACTTTCGTCTCAGAAGGACTTCCAGTACCAAGCAGGATACCACTGACTAAGGTATATCTAAAGTTCATTCATTAAAATGGCTCCTACACTCTCAGCTGGAGACTGGATAATAGAAAGAGATCATAAACTGTTTTTCAATCTCTTGTTGCGTCCTTTGCTAGCCGGTGCCGCGGTCTTACTAACCGTCAGAAAGTATTTTTTGTTGGTCAGCGCTCAGAACGAAATGATTACTAAAAGGTGGCAACATATTATTTCTAGGTAGAAGAAAGAGCCCTAAAAAGGATTCGGCGTAAGATTAAAAACAAGGTAAGGAATTATCATTGCTTCCCGTATTATACGTAGCAGTTTTTTGACAGTATATCCTAAATATATTCTATACCTCATGTAGTCCTTATGCATCGAACACCTGTGCCAATTCTTGCAGATCTACAACTTAATTGACACAATAATAACTTAAGTAAGGTTGTAAAAATAGGAAAAACTAAAATTCAAGACGATTTGTTATACTATTTTTTGTTCTTTTCCAAGCTTTCTGCACAAGAAAGCCGACGAAAGAAAAAGGAGTATGTCGAAGGTTTGGAAAAAAGGTAAGTCGCAAATTTAACAAATAAAATCGTTAAAAAAATTATCAGCAAAGTAACTAGGACCCTTAACTTCTTAGCACTTCAATTAAAAAGCATTTGGTGACACCTATGGGGATGGGTATGGATATGATGTTCAAGAACCATGCACGCAATGTGACCATTGCTTATAAAACTTAAAATTGGAATTATTGCCGCAAATATAATTAGGAAGTGTTACACACTAAGGGCTCGCTTCATTTTACTTCATTTTTTAGATATATATATATATTCGAGTGTAAAACCTAGTTTAACCTTTTTTTAGCCTGCTTTCGTCTTTTTTTTTTTTACCCTTACACTGGCTGATTGTTTATATAAGTGTCACAGAATTGCTCTGAGAATGTTATAGAAAAGCAATTTGATCCCACTCTTTTCCAGGGTGGAAACGTGCAATTCAGAAAACAGCATACTTCGACAAAAAGTGGACTCACTTGAATCGACAGTAAGGTAACGTGACAGAAGCCTTCCAGCCACCATACAATTAAGTTAGATCAGGATTAAAGCTGAATAATTTTTTATTTAGACAGAGAGAACACAAAGTGGTTATCAGGTTATAACGAACCGGAAAGAAATTTAAATCATCAATTGAGAATGGAGAACAAAAACAAGGATATATTAGTTAAGAACGCACGAAGCGCATGCGTGTGACCTTGCTTTAACTGGCACAAGTTCATTTAGAAAGATAATTATCCCTTTTTTTTTTATTTGCCTGATATCTATTAATGTATCTGTTGAAAAGACTGAAAATTTTAACCACCGAGCCAAGTCTCCATCTAGAAACAAGAAAACAAGAGGAATTTTACGTTCGTAATCTAATGTCCTTAATGGAAGCAAGTGTTTTCACTCTTAAAGGTCGGCACAAAATGTACTTTATTTTCATACAGTGTAATGTAGACTATTGTTTTATTCACGGTTATTTAAGCTTGGCCTGAAAAACTATTTCTGATTAATTGATTTAAATTGTTCGTTTGTCTTCGTTTCCGCCATTGTTGTTCAGAACTTTGCATTTATCAGTTTTTTACTTCATAAGGATTATATGGTATCAGAATGCTTGCTTGTTTTCCAATATCTTGCAACCGAAACGTACAAGATAAAACGTTATGTGAGAGTCCCTTCCAAAAAATCTTAGTTTACTTTTTGATGAGTTTTATCTTCACCAAAAGACCATCTGTCTGGTATCTTGTTTACACCAGAAGTAAACACCTGAAAGTCGAGAACCGTTTGGTGACAAGCTTTTGGTTAAAAAAAATAAAAGTAAATTTAAATTCTGGAATTTTTAGAGCGTTGCTGACAGAGCTGAATAGATTACGTAAAGTTTCTCTGGAGAAAGAAAGAAGAGAAAGACCTGAAATGAGAAGCAAAGGAACTCAGACGGGGACGTGCTTAAAATGGTAAGAGCCCCCACAAAGCTTCACTGGAGTAAATCAGTGATACCTCCATATTCCTCTCAGTTTCAAACTGAAGCTATATGCTTCCCCATTGTGTTGATGTATCGGTCTAAACGATCGGTTTAAATGCTAGATTTTTTGTAGGAATCGTTAGGACTGGTACTCAGTTTTAACAATTCTGATACCTAGCAACTCCCGCAGTTCCTCTCTATTATCAGGAACATTAAAAAGAATGGTATAGGGTTGTAGCAACGAAAAAAACAAAGCGTCAATAATTATCAAGCTACAACCAACTTCATCCTTCCAAAGGTTACTAGATACCTTTCTAATACAGATCACTTTTACCTACTTTTCCAAACGTAAGTGTTCGCCCTCTTTCCTGATAAAATGTGAGTCCACTGATAAATTATCTAAATGTATAGTTTGACAAATTTTTGTTTTCTTTTTGCTTTCACTTTTTTACCGACTCAGTCTCAAGAAAAGAAACGCCGTTTACAAACAGCAAAACCTGGCAAGACTGGAACATCTCCGAAAAAATAACAACTTCTGCACACCTCAGCCTTACAGCTTGCACAAGCTTGAAACACAAAGTTGAACCGAGGAGATGACAATTGGCTTCCAAGCAGTTCCTGTCCTACAGAGCAAGGCCGATTGTAATAGTTCTCGTGTGATGTATTTGTATGATGGTGCTGGAAACAAGTTCAGTTATATAGAAACAACGGGATGTAGATGGAATACTTTTATCGAACGTTGAGAAAGAAGTCATCTTTTAGAATTATTGATATATTGGCCATTTAAAATCAATTAATTGCATGTAAAATATGGGGATACTATGTAAAAAATACCTTGACTTTGCAATACCTTTATATAATTCCGCCCTGGGAATTCAGCTCCTATATCAATAGGGTAAATGTTTTTAAACTACTTATACTGACAGATCAGAAATCCATACGAAATTTTTGTAAAAAATCTTGAAAATCGGGTAGACTTCGAAGATGCAGTGTGTCACGTATGTCATGTGAAATGGCTGTAAATAGTTTTTGACTGGAATTTTTTTTCTAGAGGAGTAAATAGCATGTATTTAGGATACAAGTGCAGTTATTACAAGGAGGTTAAAAGAACAAAAGTCTAATGTAGAAAAGTAATCCAGTCGTTTAAAAAGAAGCAGGCGACGTGCTAGAATTTCCCTGTAAACCCCTTTGGAAAGAGGAAACTTCAGTCCTTGGTGCAACACTGATATGAGCCAAGAACTAGGTGATTTCTATGAAGGTCAAATTTTATGCAACGTCTACGTTATTCCTGTTACATCTGAAACATTAACACTCCGGATTATAAGATAAGGAGAAGCAAGCCGTAAACAGTTGAAACCTTTTTAATTTTGTGCTCTGTTCCGTTGCGCTCCGTCGACCAAAAATTTTAAGGCTATCGATCAGTAACTACTGAAAAGCCTCACTAAATAGAATAAACGAAGAGTCGAAGGTAAGCTACCTGAGACAGTCTAAGAATAGTCAGTTCTTCTCTGAAATGGCAACAATGAATTGTTCTCGCTCGATTGGTCAATTTAATTGGCCAGTGAGGTCTAAATCAGGTTTGAAACACGACTTGCTCTGCCAGGCTCTCCTTAGAAACAGAGATTTGAAATAATATAATACAGTGAAGTGGGTCCTCAGCAGACATCTTTCCATTACCGATCTTCCCTTAACACCTTCATTCAGTCTAGTCTACGCCATGAGAACTTAAGCACGGAAAACAACGCCTGTTCCTTGTTCTTACTTGAAGATTTTGGATTGACCGGTTTGGGTTGTTGAAAGTTTCTCAAACTGGACTGGAACGTTCATTCCAAAAACATCATTTACATTTCGTTTTCTATAATCCTTCGTTGATATTTACCTCCCAAAATCCCATCTGAATTTTTGTCGTTACGTTCACAGCATATGTTTTGAGGTAGAAAGGCCGACGTGACAGCCGGAAATCATGGGTATTTCATATGATTATTAGCTACTGCTTGACGAGCATCAGTTCCAAATGTTGCGCACGAGTTTAACATATTTCCTGTGGACAAAAACATACATCTTTATCCTAATTATTATCTATTATCAGCCTTATCCTTGATGCTGTGAAAAGTTTTGCTAATTCCGATCTCAAAGTTACTAAAGTTTATGATCCACCCTATCTTCTTACGTTGGTATGCCTGTGACTTTGGTAGACCAAGGTGATCAACACCATAAATGGTCAGCAGTAGTTCCCCATTGCGTGTTTTGCTTTCGCAGGGTTCGAAGTTTTCCAGCATCGCACCGACCTTAGTTTATTCGATTGTGTAATGGAAGAAATGGAGGTGCAGAATGTCCAAAGTCCGATAATCATTGACGATGGTAAGGTGTATCGTGGTCATTCTGCGAGTTTTTGCTCATCATTGTGGAAAGTCAAACCTCGGTAGATAGGAAACAGAAGTTCCTTGACCAAATATTATCGATTAGGCAATTCTCAATTTTAACTGTTCTTTTGCAACAGTGACGATTTGACTCTAAGAACGCTATCTTGAAAGCATTTAAGTTAAAACTCGACTTCAAAAAACCTCAAATGCAACCTGGTAGCCCCTTCTATAATAATGGTTTCCTAAAGGTCTTGTAATGTATTTAATTACATGTTCAACTACAAATCGAAACTCATGCGAACGGGTTATTCTATATGATTCTTTCGATTCCTTTCGCATGCCAGGGTCGCTATCTTTTTGCTGATTGTTAGCCCAGTTTCTCATTTTATTTAATTTTAAAGGCGTTTATGATTCACTTTGCATTAGATTGGAGTTCGAGGCTGAAACTTGAGCGGAATATTGATTGTTTTAATTTTAATTGTTCAACATTGTTTAGATAAATCAGAACATGCAATTAACCAGGCAGCTGTGTTTGTAGAAGATGCAGCACAGGTAATAAGGCCATCTTTATTTTTTCTTTGGTTATTGTCAATGTGCTTCCTAATTTTGGTTTGGCCATTTGGAGTTGAATTAAAAGAATTGAAGCAGTCCAGATGGAAGAGGCCTGGAGCAACAGTACATTACTAGAAAGGAGAGGCTAGGTATATTTAGTGCTTCACTTCTCCATGTCCTCCACCTCTTTCTGTATGCAATGCTCTTTAGGTGAAGGAAGACATGATTCTTGTAGTGCTCAAGTAATAAAACAACAATTCTCCCCCCCCCCAAAAAAAGGAAGAAAAATCACTAGTGGGGATATTCCATCAAATATCATGCCTTTGTGCTGGTTTATTTTTGAGAGAAGTGGGGAACATCTGTCTGTAGTCTAAGAAGGTGAGATTTAGGTTAAATAGGGGTGAGCATCAGTCGCTACATGGTTTAGAATTAAGTCCTTTACTGTAAAAAAAGTAGAAATTTGCACTGTTAACTATGAAAGAGCAGCTCTATCATCACTGATGGTGTCAAGGTCTTTCAGATTCCTCCATTTAAGCTGCTCATCTTAAACAGTGGTTATTAACAGACTGTAGTTATTGACTGACCGGAAGGGGCAGATAAGAATTATTTACTTTTGGTGATGACCTGGATACCAAGCACAGAGATGTGCATACTTGAAGACTGAGAAAAGTATTTATTTGTATTGGGCTTCTTGCTGGGAAGGGCACTTAAGCAGGGAGTGTTTCATGATTGTTTTAATAGCACTCATACAGCTGTATGTACATGCAAATCCAAATGTGCTTCTTCTGCAGTACAGATCAATTAACCATAAAGTTGACAGCAAGTCACTGTGGATGTACAGGTGGTACTACAGCAAACCTGTAAGATGGTAAGCAGAATATTCCCAGAGAATGTAGATAAAAGTTACAAATTTTACAATACAATGAAATTTTTTATTGCTATTCATAAGTAAATACTTGTTAAAAACAATATTTTAACATATAGCAAGGGGGCCTCTAGAAACCATGGCAACCATGGGGCTTATACAAGAGAGGCCTCCTTACGAGAAACAAAAGTATATGTATGTGTAGGTGATATGTGTTCAGTGGTAATTAACACTTCTTTTGCCAAACCACCAATCTTAATAGTAATTGTGTCATTGATTTAGTGAAAATTGACTTTGAAGATGTCTTTTAAAGAAGCAAAAGTTTCAAAATGCCCAATATCACTGGGTGAGGAATTTAAAAGTTTTGGTCCTTGAAAAAATATTGAAGTTTGGTTTGACATTGATGAGACTGGTAATCATTTCCTCTTCTAGTGCTGTATGAGTGCGTGAGGTATATGGTGACAAATAGATTAAGAAATGATGGCGGAAGTACATGTAGGCAATAATGATAGGAAAACATAAACTACTACAGGTAACACTTTATATACCGTAAAAGCCGCACCCGCAGATAAGCCGCACCCGCAGATAAGCCGCACCCTGAATTTAGCAGCCCAAATTTTGGAAAAAAAGTTTTTTGAAATAAATCAAAAGAAATCCAAAGTCAAGTCTTGAGAAGTCTTCTTCATTCACTGTTCATCTAACGTAAACTCAATATTAACATTGCAACGGAAAATACTTCAAAGTCTTACCCACACTCCGCTTAGCACTTTAATATAATGAACATTGTTTCTACCAACTTTGACATATGATTGGTCTTTTTCTGGTATTTGTCGACAGGAATTTCTTCATTCAACGCAGTTTTTCCATACATTTTTGTATTACAACAAGAACATGACCAGAACATTTGAAGTTTAGTAACCAGGCATTAGATTGGACGCGAAAATGGAAATTGGTGTTGACATTCACGACGCCTTTTTTGAATGTTCCCGCAGATAAGCCACACCCCCAATTTCTAGCGACTGGATTTTTGGAAAAAAAGTGCGGCTTATATGCGGGCTTTTAAGGTATATACAGTTGAACAGAGTGTTGCCTTATGATGTTGGCATAAGTATATCCATTTTTTATCACTCTTGGCATCTGAGGTGCTACTGATATCCTTGAAACTTTGATACTTGGAACCTAGTTTGTACCTGTTCACCCCACCTACACTCAGTTCACTGTTGATGAGCAGGGGTTTACATTTTCCCAAAAATGGCTTATTTTTTTCCTGGCTAATGAGTAATGGTGGGCAGACAGACTTTTTTCACTTTTGAATTTATTTGATTTAACCAAATTTAAAAGTAAGGTTTTTTATAAGGGCATAAACATTTGGGCAATACTTGTAACTTGGCAATAATAGTGATTTTACAGTTTTGCTGTTAGTGTTGCTGTGCCAATTTTTTTTTTCAGGTTTTTACAAATCCAGCAAACTGTTTTGATTTATTTAAAATGAATTCATCTTCTGATGAAATTTTAAAGTTACGTGTACTCACAGCCCAAGACTTTTGCTTGTACAGATACATGTATTTTGGAGTGATGTGATGTGCAAGCTTTCTGTTATTAAGAATTAAAATGATTTTAACTGTGATACAGGGGACACACCTTTATCATCTTCCTTTACTTGATGCTGGCATTTGTTGAAAAGCCTTCATCTTTAACGTAAGTATTTTTGCCTGTTTTATTTGTTTCTGATAATGTGCTAACATACTTCACATTGCATTCTTTGGAACAAATTTTAAAAGTGAACACTCTCCCATTAGCAAGTTAGACTCACAGAATTTTGCAAGGTATTTGTGTTACATATTTCTTAGTTGATGTTGAAAAAATTGATCCAGTCAGATTGTGTTGTAAATACTATCTGCAACCAAAGAGATTTTCAGTTTTGTTATCTCAGCATTACTGTACAAGCAGATGTTATTGAGAAAGATGTTACTTAATAGAGAGAGCACCAAATTCTTGTTCTAAGTAATTGCTGAACATACATCCCCCTGTTGATAATTTTTCTATGTGCTGTGCTTTAATTTTGTTTGTGGTTCAAATTTTACTTCCCTGTGTTTCCGTTCTGTGTTCTTTCATTTAACTGTATCCAAAAACAGCTCTAGGAAATTTAAAGTCAAGCCAGGAATGAAAATTAATAAAATTGAGTAAGAGGTCATATAATTATGCAATATGGTGGTCATGCACCAACAATTAGTTGCCTATAGATAAATATGATTGTTTAATGTTGATTGTAACTGGTGGCAATCTTTAATTGTTAAATTTCAAGACTCTCGTCAGATCCTCGCTTTCGTGGTAAGAGACCTGACCCTCCTTGTGGAGTCACAGAGAGCTTGGAAATCATATTTCTTCTTTGTTTTGTCTTTGACTTGGTTGTCAAGGTAAGTTTGTGTGGTGTATTTGTAGAGACTGGGCAGTATTTGTTCCAGTCTCCCCCGACGTTTGTTGATCTGGTTGTGAAGCGATGCCATGCGCTCGTGAGTTGAAGTAGAATTAAACCTTTTCCTTCGCAAAGTAGAGTAGGGTCTTTCTTGGGATTTAATTTTTTAATTTGGTTTTCATTTGATTATTCTTTGCCTTTTATGTAAACAATTTTGAGTTTGATTGTGTGTCTGTTTTTACTTGCAAATTTGTTTATTATTGATCTTTTTACTTTATATGTCTTTTGGTGATGTGAGTTTTTAAATTTTATGTAATTTTACTGATAAGATGCATGACCCTCAGGCTTATAGCTTTAAGATCATTTTGTTCAAATATTTTAGGTCAGGTGATATCTGATAGCGATTGAAACCAAGAAAGTTGATGGAAATTTGATCCAAATTTAAAGACGAAATATCAACAACTAAACATCTATAAAAGTTTTTAGCTGTCCAAAGCATTGAACATCATATATTTGAACATTCTCAAGATCCTACATAAAGATCCTCAAAAATGTGTAGATTGCATTTCCCACAACGTGCTTGAATGTTTGGTAATTCTAAATTAATTATTTGACAAGTGAATTTAAGATAGTGTTGTGTAGATCTAAACTGTTTACTTGAATTTATTCTAAGTTCTGATGTACTTCCTATGTTTAGGGTCATGTGCTGGGAAGACGGCAAGTCATCAGGAACAAATGGCTCTTGTCATATAGTGTGGTTCTTATAATCTCCTTCATAGATGTTTTCATCTCACTCAGTTCAGGGTGTAATCTGGTGAGTTTTTTATGAGAGATTGTATAGAAGTTTTTATAACATAACCAAAGTAAAGCGCGCGCTCTGATTGGTCAATTCAGCGTCCCCCATTTGCCCATGGGTGTACGCTGCTGACGTGAGCAAATGCAAAGACTAGTTTTCTGCGCGCGCTTGTTTTTTCTGGTCACGTAAGATTTGTTAAATAAAAGGAAACTCTTGCTACAATGTATCAATGTTATGTTATAAAACAAATGGTAAATGCCACAGTGTACACGATTGAGTTATGGGTGCACTTGGGAGGTTTGCTAAGGACTCAAGGAGCTAGAGTTGCTCTCGGCTATCACCTCGTGCGACTCTTACGCTTCTTTTGTGCTTAGCAACCCCCTGCATGCATCCATAACTCAATAGTGTACGCTGTGGTGTTTACCATATGTTAAATAGAGAACATAAATTTATTAGAAAGCTATTTAAATATACACAAGACTTCAAGCAAACTGGCAGACACTAATTTGTACCATCATTTTAATCTGCTTACTGTGGTGCACTTTTAGTTATGCCTTTCTTTGTTTTGGTTATGCACCATGATCTGTGTAACAGAACTGTTGGTATTCAATTGTGAATATTTTATTTTTATTTCAACAGCTGATTAGGATTCACCGCCTTCTCAGACCATTCTTTTTGATACAAAACTCTTCATTAATGAAGAAACTGGTGAGTGATGCTTTGCACAGGATGAGACTACAGGCTTTGAGTTTTGTGATGGTACATGTCAGTTAGATTTAGAGCACTGAATGAGAAAAATCAAACAGAAGATGAAATTAAAAAAAAAAAAAACCCAAATAATGAAAGGGCAGCCTGTCTCTTTAATTTACAAGATGAAATTGAGGAATCATTATTGTAGACTTCTTATATTGAATTTAAAATGGAATTCAGGAAAGTATATCAGATTCCAAAAGCACAATTTCTCCAGAGTAAGCAAGTTGATGTGTGAAAAAATGCCATGCATGGAAGGGTGTGCAATTTAACTTAGCTGGAACCTCTCAATTCTAGTTGAACCTGATATTACTTGGCCTTGATACCCTGAAGGTAATACACCTTGATCTGAACTGTGCAATAATGTATTTCAGTACTCACACTGTAATACTTAAAGTTTTGAGAAACAACCCCTTGCAGTAATTCATCATCATCATCAGTCTTCTTTGTGCTCTGTTGCCGGTCTCTTGCAATAATCCTTGCTTCTTCCCACGACTTCCAACCTGTGTCACTTCTTTCCTTTTCAATCGATCGCCTCCAAGTTGTTTTGGGCGTGCCCACCTTTCTCTTACTGTCTGGTGACCATGTGAGGGCTGTAGCGCAGTGGTGGTCTTGCGGCATCCTCAAGACATGTCCAAGAAACTTCCACCTCCTTCTTCTGACTTCTATGCTCATCGGCGCGGATCCAGTTTCTTTTTGTAATTCCTCCTTTGAAATGATGTACGGCCAAAATATACCTTGAATTCTCTTCAAGCACTGGTACTGAAAGGAATCAAGTTTCTCGTAATCTTTAGCATTTGTCTTCCATGTTTCACTTCCATACAAAAGGACTGGTTTCACGAGGGTGTTGAATAGCTTAATCTTGGTCTTCTTACTATATTGCTTGGAGCTCCACACTTTTCTCAACTTCCTGAATGCTGTCTTGGCCTTACAAAGTCTGCTTTTTATGTCCTTATCTGCTCCCCCATCCGCACTTACACATGCTCCAAGATAAGTGAAGTCGTTTGTTTCCTGGATGTCTTGACCGTTTTGGAATTTGATCGAGTTGTTGTTCTTGCAATTAACTTTCAGTGTGTGTGTTTTCGATATTCTAATGTTGAGTCCCACTCTCTGAGCTGCCTCTGTTAGCTTATCTGTCTTCTTTTGCATCTGTCCGTGATTGTTTGAGATCAGAGCGATGTCATCCGCGTAGTCTAGGTCTTCTAGATGACTGGTGAATTTCCGTCTGATGCTTGTCTTTGCTAGACTGGTTGTCTCTTGCATTATCCAGTCGATGGTGAGGAGGAATAAGAAGCCTGACATTACACAACCTTGCTTGATGCCAGTTTTTACTTGGAACCATTTGGATGCTTGCAGTAATTGCTTGCAGTAATTGCTTACCTAAAAATAGTCTCAAAGTGTAATAAGTACCTTGTTATGTTGACTTCAATATGCGTTTTCTTTAAGGGCTACATATAACTATAATTGATATTTTATATTTTCCAAAATCATTTCTCTTGCAGCTACATGCAATAAAGAGAACAGTACCAGAAATTCTCAGGTACAAGCCATTTTCTGACTTCAAATTTACTTACAATTGACTTTGTAGCTAAGTGCACTCTCACAATTATTTTTAGTGTGCTGTTTCTTCTTCTTCTTCACTTGTGGTTCTTTGCCATGTGTGGTATGCTGCTGTTCCCACAGGTGAGTCACTTTCTTAAATACTTCTTTTAGCTGTCATACTGTAGGCCTGAATATTGGGCCACTGTCTGTCACATCCTTAATCCTCTTTAGCCCTTTAACCCCCTGTCATCAATATGCATATTCTCCATTCTGCTCTCTGTAGATTTCCTAAGGTGCTAACAGGGAGAATTTGGCTAACAATCAAAAGCTCCTTTTGGTTGGTGATCGTTATCTTAATTCTCATGATATTAATGTGATTCAAGGAGGATATTGCAAGGAGAAATTAGATATTAGTCACTCTGAGGGGTTAACTGATTATTGCTGGTGAATAGTCTACCAACTGTCCTGTAGCAATCATTATTTGTGTACTGTCCTTCTTATGCTTAAAGTCAAGTTATTGGTGAGCAATTACATTCAAGAGTTTGTTATAGTTTTGACTTATTCTTTAATCTCTATTTTTTTCTTGTCATGCCATATTCTTCACATTGGAAGGCATCAAGACAGAACAGTACCCTTTCGGTAAAGTGCCATTAAATTTCTGCCTAACTGACAAACACTGATCCGTCAAATTAGAGATCCATACACCTTAACTTAGGTGTTATTTGACTTGTAGTAAATCACATGCTGCACATAAACAGGCAATACCCATTCACATTTCAGAGTGACCCGTGTAGCAACCTCAGGAATGACTCAAGCAAAGGTGTAGCATGTGAGGGAAATAAATATTTCCCAAGACTGGAAGATTCTCTGCGGAGCCTTTTAGTTCTGTTGACTACAGCTAATAACCCAGATGGTAAGGAAAACATGTTCAAACAAAACCATTGTGAGATTACTCCCAAACCTTTGAAACATTTTTATTCAGTACTTTTTAACTTCAACCTTATCAACCTTATTGACTTATTGGGTTTTTCCCGGCCAATCATCCTTGAATTCATAGTTGCCTGCTATCTTTTGCTGCATATTTGTAGTCGTTGGTAGTGCTGTGTTGCTTCCTCGCCCGTTTACTTACTGATTGCCTGGAATAGGGAAAGATCTAAACAACCAGTGGTCTCTTTTTTTTTTGTCTTCGTACTGTCTCAGGAATGGGTAGATGTGTAATGTGGTATGGCTTGAAAGGGCTGGGTCTAGTTTTCTCGTGCGCAAGACAAGCGAGATACGCCCTGTCACTTTCGTGTCTCCCCCAATCTCTACGGACCCAAAAGTTTTCGCTCCCTAACGAAAGGAAATTTCTCTCTTTATCGAGAAAAAACAGACCCCTAGCTGTCTTAGAAGGAGTTGAGAGACTTTTACCCGCTTGCGGACTTGAAATGAATAGTTAACTGGTGAATGAATGACTGATTGGTTGATCGAGTCTTAAGGCATCGTTCGGCTGTTTTACTACTTTCTAGTTGAAACGTTTCTCTTTGTTTTGAAACAGTGATGATGCCTGCATACATGCAGAACAGATTCTACGCAATTTTTTTCATCACTTTTACTGTAATTGGTGAGTACTTAGAGGAACAATATTACGCTTAAGTTGATGTTTCACAAGTTGTGGCTAACGATCCAGCGTTCGCGTGCTCTTCAATCGTCAGTAAGTACTTACGAACTTCACAGTAGCAATAGGCTAAAAACCTCACGTGGGTAGTTATTAGGTCTGAAAAGCTGTCAAGCAGTAGCAGGTGCTTTAAAATAGGCAATTCAAATGACGAGTTGAAGGTTGCGTCTCTTACAACTCAACCATTTCAAGTCCTTCCAATGAAGTGCTGAACGATTAGCACGTCCAAGTGTTGGCGACTCTTTCCCAGGTCTCAAAAGGCTTTTTAAGCAAATCGAAAGAGTACCAAAGGGTTTACCCTTCGAGCAGACTCCTTAAATCTTTAAGAGGATACGTCGAGGATAGTTTTACGTACAGGGTGATTATCGATGCTCCAGCAGAGACTGTGTTCTTGAAATTTTTCACGTCATAAGGGAGTTCACAATAACGGCAATCCCTTATTTTTGTCCGACATTGTCCAATTTAAACGCTGTGCTATTCTAAATGTACTCAGTCTGCTCAGTTCTGTATTCACAATGCGCATTAAGTAAAAACGCCGTCAAACTACCGTAACAGTACAGAAAACTAAGATTGTCAATAAGTTTTGACATTTCTTCGTAAATATTGTACCATAATTCCACTTTTCTTTTATGTAGGTCTTTACTTCTTCTTAAATATGTTAACGGCCATCATATATAACCAGTTTAGAGGATACCTGACCGTAAGTCTGCTGTTTAATTGTTAAAATGTTGTCTTTTCTGGTTGTTACACTCATATTGCGCGCGCTCAGTTGCAAATTGACTTTTCGTGCAGTATGACACGTGCCATCATGATATGAACAGAACAAAACCTTTTTACTTTCATTGAGCCTGCGATGGAAACTGTTCAGTGTTTTAAGGATATAGCCTGATTTGTGGCCGTATCTAGTGGACAGCGGTAACGTGAAAGGCACCTCAACGTGTTATTAGAAGGAAATTTGTTCTTACGGTTCTCTTTTTGTTTTTGTTAGCTGGTTGTGCCAGGTTACTCATTAATGATTGTGAAATGTTTAGCAGCTTTGATATTCTATGGCTCTTAGGATTTAAGACGAATGGTTTTACGTTTTAATGTTCTTCCAGAGTTCGCTTCAAGCAAGTTTTTTCCGGCGAAGAGTTGGAATCAGAGCCGCGTTTGAGGTTCTTCTTAAAATTCAAGATCAAGATAGCGACGTGCCATTGTAAGTAACAACCAATTATTGTCACGAATTGGCCGCGAAAACCTGGCCCTTAGAAAAAACCTTTTGGGCAATGTTCATTGGCAAAATTAGATAGATGTTAAGGATGCTAGGAATTAAAGTCTGTAACATACAAATGACAATTTTACCAAGGCGATGTAAATTTTTTCGGCTAACCGATTTTGTAATTTTAGAGTACTGTTGCACTAATAGTGTCATTTAGACTAATCAGTAATTCTTTGTGTCTTCCTCTGTTAACTCGCGAAGAGGACGTATTAGCACAGCGGACGCCAAAAAGACTATCGAAAAGGCAAACATTGGCAAAAGAGCTGGTCAACTCGTATTGTTGGTAAGGAGTTGTTTCGCCTCGAACGTAGCTCAAGGGCTTGTACTGGAAACAAATACGACATTTCTTTGGTGGTGCACTTACTTTACCCGTTACTTCCTAACACCAGTGTGCATATTCTCCATACTTTTCTTTATACATTTCCTAATGTGCTGACAAGGAGAGTTTGGTTAAGAATCGACAGCTTCTTTAGTTGGTGATCATTTCATATAATCTCGTAACCTTAACGTGTGCTTCGAGGGTGATTTTGTAAGGAGAAATTAGCTTTTTGACCAGTCGGGTACCCAAAAAAAAAGGACTCAATCACCTCTTGATTGACTGGGTTGCATCCATTTTCCCACGCGTGGTGCCGGTCACGTGTACAGTGTTTCAACATCTGCCTGGTTCCTTGTTCTATTTCCTGAGTTGTCAAAGTTCCGTCATGCAATCTGCTCGTTTGTGCATTGCAGTATTCATTTTGAAAATCGCTTGCAAATTTTACAGTACCTCATATCTTTATTAGATGTAGCGATTCTTTTAGCCTACGTTCTTTTAGCCTACCTTCTTTTAGCCTACCTTCTTCTTCTTTTAGCCTACCTTCCCCCCACCCCGCCCCCCCCCCCAGGAGAAACGGAGAGGAGGGAACGTCTACTTTTCCCTTTTTCTCAGTGATACTTACAGCTTGTACTGCTTTATTTCTTGTATTTTTAGCGCCTGGCTCAAAACACCATAGGTCACCTTGATTCTAAGCAGTTTCAAGACTTGTTTGTTGTACTTGACCAAGTAGCCAAACGTCGAGTCAGACCGGCCATGAGTTACGTGGAGAATCCTCTGCTGAGGAAGATTCAAATTATTGTCTCCAACAAATGTTTTGACTACGCTGGGGATTTCATGGCTGGGGTTAACGTGCTTCTTGTTTCTGTAAGTGTTTTCTCTCTATAAAGGAAGGGGGCAGGTTGCAGGTTGTTTGTGTGTGCGGGGGGAGGGTTGTCTGTGGAGGGGGGGGGGGGAAAGAGAATCGTCTGCTTATCACACCTTAATCACCTGCCTCTCTATCCTGGACTTTCATTTTCCACTCCTTTCTCCGTCCCTCGTTCGTCTTCAGTATAGAAACTTCACCAACATTGTTCAAGCCCGTAAGCACCCTTTTATTCGGTGGTCTTGTAAAATTCCATTCAGCCGATGCAGTTTTTTTAAGAAAGTTTCAGACATAAGTTTGGTTATGACTATTTCCGCTACCTCCTGTCATGCATTTGTTTGTAACTACGACCAATTCATACCATCAATTGTCATTGACGTGAAATTTTCAGTATATCAGATTTGATTCATGCAATCTTCCTATAAAAAAGTAACGCGCCAGTTGTTACACCCGAGACAAATTTTAGGTAATTGTTGTACGGGTTAAAAAATAATTAAGACAATCACCGCTATTGTAAGATTGGTTTAGTTGCAAGACATCACGGTTCTAAACCACCCGTTCGTAGGTCTGATTATTCAAGTTGGAATATGCCAAAATGGTAGCCTAGTAGAGTTATCCTCTTAAATTTAAGATTGTCTTTTCTGAACAGGTGGAAGGTTTCACACAAGCTGTTAGACAAGTTGTTTTCCTTCTGTCTTTTTTTCCTTTCTTCTTCTGGCTTAGATCCTTCTGGACTTTGAATACGACAAGACATGGAAGAAGACCAATTCTCATTTGGCAGTAAGTGATATTTGTGTGATGGATTTTCAGCAGATGTGAAGTGTACAGTTGTCCAAGAGAGACAAAGTAGCTCTACACCAGAAAAGAAGTATACTGATTGAGATTTGTATCGTTTTGTTTGGATTGTGTAGGTCAGCGCAGGTAGTAATGACGTGGGTCGTGGCACTTCAGTTTCAAATGGAACGTATTACTAAGAACCCTATATTACTATTTAGCTGTTTTTGATTTCAGGTTAAAAATACGAACTCTGTTGTGTAGGTTCTGTACCTTATCAGGAGAAAACTCTCTTCTTCATATTTATAAAAACTGAATAGCAATGAAGTATATCTACATGTACACTTTAAACTAGGAAACCTGATGCCCCCGGTGAACTTTTAAACTGAATTCTGACAATCCGCTGAAATTGGAGATTGATTCATTTTTGAGCCTCGATGTTTCTCGCATTTCTAATAATCCTTCTATCTCCGTTCCTTTTTCCTGCAGGTTGTAAACTTCTTTTTCATACTTTACTATCTTATTGAACAGGTAAAACAGTTCTATATCATCAAATGCAGGTCTCAAAATTAACCGAATTACGTTAGATCTGTATTGCTAAATAGAGGATGCTTTAGTCTTGTAAGGTCCAGTTGAACACTTTGCATTTTATTTCTAGTTATTTGCCCTTAGTTATGTTATTATTGCTCATCATTCCGGACAAAGCATATGTCAGTAAGGAAGCCTCAATTAGCGGACGGTGGTATAAAAGGGTCATTTCTCTCTTACGGAAAATTGCCATCCTTTAAACCGTTTCGTGAGAAGCATACCTTGTGTGTTTGTCTGTTGGTGTGTGAGAGTACCTAACTTTTTTTTATTTCCCATTTGGATAAGAGGGGATGAAGGTAAACCATGTAATGTGATACAATAGTGACTTTTCACAAAACGTTCACGAAGTCCATGTTTACCTTCTTAGTTCATTTTTGTTTTGTCTTCTTTGTTTTTCCTCAAAAAGTCGAAGAGTTTTCCAGGCTGATCCTGTTTCATTTGTTAATTATTGATTTTTTTCTTGCTAGATGGTAAAACTTTGGGCTGTGGGCTGGCAACGGTATCGTTCATCCTTAGTAAGTGAATTGATACTTACCCTTGGCGCTCCTAAAATAATAAAAATAAATGTTTCATGCGTGATATTTCTTAACGCCCCTTAATACTGTTTATCAATTGACCCGTACGGCTCCGCGCGCGTAATCCCATAGAACACTGACGTGTGTAGGGCCGTACAGGATGACGTAAGCCGATCAAGAAGAAGCCGTCTGACCCTGTTTCACACGACTTTGTTGCAAAAACCTAAATGGAAAAAAGAAAAGGGCTAAAAGGTCGTATTTTTTGATGAATTAGGAGTTTCGTGTTCTGACTCGAAAAACAAAGGAAAAGTACTTATCGTAAAAACATTTTTGTGGTTGTACCGTGTGCGCTTGTCTATCGCGTCCTCTTTAGGTTGAAACAAAATTTTCGACATTGTCAACACTCGGTGGCCATATGATGTCATGCTTATTGACTGAGTTTGGTCGGGCAGGAGGGAAAGATATTTGGCTCTCGATCCACCATGAAGCATGGACCTCGCTGTGCTCGGTCCTCAGGTCATGACCCCGAGCCAAATATTTTCCCGCCCGGCCCCTCCCACTCAGTCAATGAGTACATGTTTTTGCTGATAAACATAGTGAGCTTGATAAAATAAGCTTGCGCGTTTCCTTGTTTTGGACGCGGCCCGTGTTTGTTGGACCGCTTAGGATGCATTGCAAGGATGGTGGAGTTAAAGAGCGTACGATGTTTGTGACAACTAGTTCTGGACGTTTACTTTTGAAGTAAAAAACTGACTGACAGCGTTTTTCCACAGGTTAATATCTACTGTGGTGTTGTTACCCTCCTTTTGGTGGTATACATATATTTTTTTATTTTATTCCACCACTTGTACTTAACTCTTTGACCCCTAAGAGTGACTAACATCTAAATTCTCCTTACTATACCCTCCCCGAATCACACTTTAAGGTCACATGAATATTATCCATGTTAGCACCCAGGCAAATGTAAGGAGAACATGCCTACTGATGTTAACGTTAAGGATTAAGCGCCCCTAATCAGCGTTGCATGTCAGAAGTAATTTTCAGAGAATTTATGATTTGGTACATAATCCTTTGGACTAAGAGTTCGGAAGTTTGGAGGGTAACACAGTGATAGTGAAATACATTCAAGAGAGAGCTTACGATTGTGTCTTTAAATCTTCCTGTTCGTTTTTGAATAATCAGTTTGGTTGTAGTAATAAGCGTATTGATCGTGAACATCTGTTGTTTGCGCTTCAGGCCCTCGAGATAGTTCATGTTAGTTTGTATGGCGCTCCTTTCCAAAGGTAAGTTATCCACATCTTCGTCAATTTTTTTTTCCTGTATTGCTTATCGTGCGTTATTTTGAGGTTTACAGCCAATAAAGAACGTGGCATTTGTCGACATGTTCGTTACATATCTTTCGCGTGGGATAAATGCCAAGCGTGGGTTTGTTAAGTCGTTGGAACAATCCCATCAGCAGTCTCTTTAAGTAAAAGAAAGTTGAAAATATTTATTACTGTAAAACATTCACTAAGTTTTTTTTTCATTTTCTCTCTCAGCTCAACAAGCAATCAAAGTGAACACAATATAAAGAGAATCTTCAACGTACCAAACATGATACGAGTAATCAACATGTTGATTATCTTCCGACTTTTGAGAATAGTTCCCAACATCAAGGTAAGACATTTATCTCTTTATTATTGTTGGCATTTTTACGTCAATGAACATCAATGCAGAATTTAAACTCCTTCATCGAGTAAATAGCAAGTTTTCAGACGTGCTTGACGGGGTTGCTGAAGCTATTCCCCCGTCGCCTACTATTCAAAAGAGTCATGGCAATTGAAGACTTGATTATGGATTAAACAAAAAAAAAAAAAAAAATTGGGAAAAAATTGAGAAGGTGAGCAATGATTACCTAGTCCCGTTGTGCACCATTAGCAGCAACAGGTCGTAATTGTTTCAAGACCTATAAGCTACAGTAAGTGGCAAAAGTCTTTGCATCTTTTCTACGTTTTGAATTTTGTAATAACTTCCATTCATCTCCCCCTCTCCCTTCCCCCCCTCCTTTTCAATATTGCCTGATGTAACAAAATGCTCGCAATATTTCAGACAACATTTTTCTTGGGGTAAGGGGGGAGACTTCAAGTAACTTATTGGAGATGAATTATAAGATTTCTGATTGATTGTTCTGTTGAGTGGAAGGTTGTCGATCACCCGGTAAAGGGGGGATGGGGGGGGGGGGGCGTGCCAACTTCTTTTGCCACTGAGGGTAAGCCTTACTGGTGATGCTGATAGCTTAACATCTTGTCTTATGTTTAATTGTGTTGTGTTTCCTTTCAGTCCCTTTCCCTTATTGTTGAAACACTGATAAAATTATTGAAACACTTGCGGCCTTTTGGAGGTATCATAGTGGTATGTAGAATGTTTGGTTTTTTTTTACTGAGTTGAAGGAAATTCATAAGTAGTTTTCATCTTCACTGAAAGAGTAACTTCAAAGCACAAACAGTTCTAGCACAACAAGTCAGGCGCAGCTGGAAGGAAAATCTTGCCTAGATGGCAAGCCTCAGATGAAGCTGCCTTGACTGATTGTTATTTCGGGTTTGCTTCTCATTGGCCGAAAAAAAGAAGTGGTTTCCCATGATTCATTAGAACAGTCACAAAGGCCCCATCAAAGCATTTAGAGCTGACTAAACACGCTACAAGAACAGGCTTTGGGTTCCTTGTGTCAATGTTTAATTTGGTTTCAGGCCTCCTATTATGTGTTTGCCATACTGGGAATGATGCTCTTTAACAAAGTGACCAGTCCGTCAGCTGTTGGGGCTAAAGAAACAAGGTACGTTATTTCAGTTGGTTGTGAGTCTAACCCTAAACTGCCAAGAATTACCAATAAGTAGAATCTCTTTCGGAGATCAATGTACTGCTAAGCAGAGGGGCGTTGAGAATAAGTAGATACATCAACCAAGGTGGTTTTGACCGTAATTGCTCCTAATTTGAATTTTAAGAACTGGGTCCAGTTGTTTGAAGGCCGATTAGTGCTAACCCAAGGTTAAATTTTAATCCAGATTTCATATTTCTCAGTTCAAAAGCCGTTTTGGGATAATGTTCCCAATTCATTCAATCATCAAATTATAGACAAGTGGAATTAAACTGAATTTTCTTTTAAAGCTTTCGTATCTGAAATCAAATTTCACGCTAACGCTGGGCTATCTTAACTCACCTTTGAAAAACTCAGCCCTGTGGTCTAGATAATATGAAGAAATAGACATGTTGGGTGCGAAAGGGTTACCATTACTGTATAGTATTAGGTGTGTTTTGACTGGTGTTTTGTTTCAATTCTCAGAATTTTAACTGAAGAGTGCGGCTCTTTTGACCAGTTGCAGTACTACGCCAACAATTTCGACGATTTTGGGGTAATGCACACTTTTGTTTTGAAAACAACTACCACCGTCACCTTGAAGCACGAAAACAATCAGTCCCACAAATTGAATAAAGTAAACTGCTTTGAATTGCTGAGATTCCACATAGTTTAAAGGTCCTCACCAGGGTTTTATTGTTGACTTGTGCGCTGTAACATTTACAATTACCAGCTAACAGTTGGTCGCCAATTTGGGTGTTGAAGCTGGAATCTAAAGGATGGTGACCAGCGGGCTTGTTACTCGGCGTCTTGTCAATTTGAAAATCTCAAAATGGAAGGAAATACATTAAGATGGTTTCACAAGAAGAATTATTATCACGATCAGAGTTACTAGTAGTTACTAGTAACCAAATTATCCTGTAATAGAGGTTTTGCACGGCAGTCATGTTGGATGGCAGAAACAATAGATTATTTTACCCATGGGAAAAAAAATTATTTCTTATGCAAAATATTTTCTTTGTTCCTGCCATCCAACATGGCTGCTGTGCAAAACCTCTATACTCCCCAACGACGCAGTACCACAGTTTCTTTAGAAATATACCCCCTTTCATGTTAGGTGCATTTTTATTTCACCATGTTTTGTTTATTTGTCTTTAGGCAGCTTTGGTGGTTCTGTGGGATCTGATGGTAGTAAACAACTGGCATGTATTTCTTAAAGAGTACGCCAAAGTTGCGAGAAGGTATGTTAACCTTAGTTCTTCCTCAATGTTTATGATGCAGTTGTCAGTGTCCTCGTCGACAATGGTATCCAGTCGTTTCGTACCCACGGTCGATTCGTATCCAGTTTGAGTCGGTTCCTCCCCAAACTGCTTGTCGATTTGTACTCGTCCCAAGCTTTGTTAATTCGGAACACCTTGCGGGCGAAAGCGTGAAAAGATGTCGATTGTTGTGTGCTACAAGTTACACCTTTTGCTGTTCCTTTACGCAAAATATGCATTCATTTACGTCAACAGTTGAAACTATACGGCAAATGTACGTTCATTAGCGCTTCCATGAACTTCATTTATGCGAACTAACTTTTGAATAACGCCATTTGCGTATGTATTAACATTCAATAGCAGTAACGGATGAACAATTGCACCTTTGGACAATCAAAGATAACAAAGATACTTTCAATCTCGTGCAATGGTTTATTCGATAAATAACAACGTTTGTTAGTTCACGTTTATTATTGACCATTGATTGTATGAAGGTGCAACTGATTGTGCGTCTCCTATGCATAGTAATGCGCCATTGGTTGTCATACTATGCAATTGACTTTCTGTTGGTGTTATTTGCCGTATAGTTTCAACTGTTGACCTAAATGAGTGTATATTTTGCGTAAATGAGCAGCAAAAGGTGTAGTAGAGTCAAGTGAGGTAAGCAAGTAAAGTAAAAGCAAAATTCTGCTGTGTATACTTGTGACTTTTTTTAAGAAACTACTAAATTATTGCCTAATTGTGATATTTTTAAGAAAACAGCTTGTTGTTTATACTTGTTGTTTATACTTGTGATTTTCAAAACAATAACAGCTATAAGGTAATTGTGACTTTTTCTCCCTTTGTTAATAACGGTAATAAATTCGTTCATTCGAACATACTTAACATACTTTACTAGTATGGGTAAGAAGCGACCTCGATGGGAACGAATCGGCTGGGTAGGAAACAGTAGTGGGTACGAAACGACTGGCGACCTCGACAATGATCCATGGAGTGAAGCGATGCATAAATTTTTACTGGTTGAACTCACTTGTTACTCTTATACTAACACATTTTGAAAGACAAATCGTGGAGAGGTATACATCGGCAGTAAGAAAACTTACCTGCCTTCTTGAACGCCGTCTTAAGACGTTATGATGGCTCTTCTTCGCACCATGCGTAGCTACATCATTTCCTTTACAAGTCAAGATTTAGACTTAGATATGGACAGGGGTATAAGCTATATTGCTTGTACATTAAACGTCACTCGATTTTCTTGTTTCAGCTGGTCACAACTATATTTTGTTGCCTGGTACCTTATCTCTGTTATCCTCATCATTAATCTGTTTGTCGCCTTAATTCTCGAGGTTAGTCGGTGTCCTTGCTTTCTGTCCGCAATTTCCTTAAACCCTCTATACCCTAATATCAGTATGCATATTCTCCATACTGTTCTTTGTACACTTCCTATGTGCCGACAAGGTGAATTTGTTTTAATAATCGAGAACTTCTCTAGTTGATGATGACTTCACTATAATCTCGTGACCGTAATGTTTGATTCAAGGGTAATATCATCAGGATGGAGAAATTAGATCTCATTCACTCTTTTAAGGTATAACCTAACGTTGAGAACGTTGAGTACGTTGAAAACGATTGGTCAGTTTTTTTATGCTCTAAGATTTGTGTAGAGTTCTTCAGTCGTTGGCGATAGCTTTACTACCGTTTCAATAAAGATACACTATATTCATAGGTTTTTGACACTTTGAAGTCGTTGATATGAAAAGTTTTCTTATTTTTATTTACCCGATTTAGTGAGAACTTCGAATGAAAGATTTTGTTTTTGGAATTGCTGAAAACCTTTGAGATTTTGATCATATTTGACAGGCATTTATCAGCCAATGGGAGATGAAACAGCAAAGAATAAGACAAAACGATGGAGCGAGGTCTCTTGAAGTGAGTTTGACCGAAAAAAATCTGATATTTGCCCATCCTTTGGCAATTTATTTTGTTGTTGATGTTGTTGTGACTGGATCAGTTGCTCGTACAGTTGCTTATTATATGTTCAACGAAAATCCAGAACTTACG
Source organism: Stylophora pistillata (assembly GCF_964205215.1). NCBI lineage: Eukaryota > Metazoa > Cnidaria > Anthozoa > Scleractinia > Pocilloporidae > Stylophora > Stylophora pistillata. The sequence continues at coordinate 22,040,567 of NC_142519.1, read as the reverse complement.
CCATTTTATGCCATAATTGATCACCGCTTAATTGGTGCCGCTTAGTACAGGTTGGACTGTATGGTAAAATGGCGTATTGATAGAATGATGAAATGCATTGTAATAGGCTGAGTTCCAATGACTCAGCATTTCACGAGCTCCTTGCCACTGTAATTTGGACATTCTTTGACAATTTTGATATAAGAAAAACTATTTCTTGTATTCGGTAATGAATTATAGAAGACGAAAAAACATCAGTGACACACCCCCTTCGGCGCTTTTGGTACATTTTTTAATTACTCCCCTAATTTAATATCATCTTTGATCTATTATTGGCAACATGGAATCTAGTTTTTAGAAACAAGTTCTGTTTCTGTTTCTCGCACAGACCGAAGTGACTTCACACGTAGGTAGCCGGTTTCATCAACTCTTCAGCACCAACTTAGTTGAGCCGACTGAGGAGGAGCTAGTGTTTGAATTGTCAGGTCACCACCATTATGCATTTGATGTTCAAGGTAATGTTGAAAATACCGCAAACATTCCCCCATACACCGATTCGAAAAATGGCGGACAGCTCGGCTTGCGCGGATGGACTGGTGATGAAAATAATCGAAAACGAGGCTAGTCAGTATACATGCCAACGTACTGCTGTGTGCCGAAATGCACACAAACTGACTATTTAGATGACAACGGATGGCCTGTTTCTTTCTTCAACTTTCCAAAGGACCTGATCTTGCGTAAAAAGTGGATTCATGCCATACGAAGGGACGAAGGGAAAGACTTCACGATCGTGAAGTCAATTAAAGTTTGCTCGCTTCATTTTCGTCCATCTGATCTGCGAAAGTCCTTAAATGGGAGGATTTTTGTAAAAAGTAATGCAGTACCTTCAAAATTTGAATGGCAAAAACAGTCCCCGAAGGAAAAAAAAGTACCAACACAACGATGTTCTCTTCGTCGTAGAGCCGCGCGCAAAACCAACAAGGCGGCGTCAACGTCCACTGAATGTCGTGTTATTTGGCCACAAGATATTTCTGCCGATCTTCCTTCAGAAACTAGTGTAGATCAGCCAGATTTACCCGATTTCGAGATGTGCACGTCAATTTCAGCTCGAGTAAACATAGGTAGCCTAGATAGTTTCGTTGAACATCCATATAACGGATATTTTACTGCAGTAGTACGAGAATTCGTCGCGACATCGCTTTCAGTGTGATATTGTTGCCAGTCGTTGTTTTCTCTTTGTAAAGACTTATTTTTGTCCGGATCGACTATATTATTGTCACGGCCCGAACTTATATATTCTTCGACCATAGAGTAAAAGGAATATGTGGATTAAGAACTGGGATTAAATAAAACAAAGAATCACAAATACAATTTATAATTCAGAGTATTCTAACGGTATCGAAATAGCCTAGTAAGATCTCTCACCTTTTCACGAATTGTGCCTTAATTTTAAGTCCCTTGCACGAATCTGCACGGCACTGAAGCCAGAATCTAGTTCCTCCATCTTAAGCTGAGAGGGTATTCTACGCACCAGAGAAGCCCCGGGAATATCATCTTCTCTTAAAACAACCGAGGAATCCATATTTTTAACCCGGAGGAAAAGGACCTAAAAGGAAAAGCCTGAGCTATTACTGACTAACCTCGACATCACGTTTTTCGTTACCAGTCCATGCGCGCGCGAACCGAGCTGGCCGCCATTTTTCGAATCGGCCTATAGGGTCCCCCATAGGTGAATTATTCTTCTCTATTGCTATCGTCGTGTACTCAATGAGACCAAGCATCGTCAAAGAGCGCCTTTCCGTCGAGTGCCTTGAAACAAACTCAAACAAATCGCACCGCCCAATCAGAGGGAAGAAAGATATCACCAAGAGCCAACGAGAACGCAAAATAAGAACAAACATACTTCCTTCTTAAGCGCGGGAAAACGCACATGGCCAAGAAGCATTTGGTTTTGGTTTATCATTTGATTGGTTGGGGGGGGGGTTGGGCACGAATTTTACAGGCCAATCATAAAACGAGAAAAAGCAAAACTAATGCGATCGTAAATTACTTTCATCCTCTCTTGCTTTCGACACTCTGCTGAAAAATTTTCAGAGATATCGCGAGATCTGGAGCTTTGTATCAAACAACCTTGTTGACAAAGCTGCTCATCTTTACAAATTCTGCGTACCTCAGGGATCAGAGCGGAGAGAATGGCAGCGAGGTTGACTTTTTTTTTACTGAACAGTTCTGTGGAAGAATTTCATGGGACCAACACAAACTTTACATCACAGGGATACAAAGAAAACTTAAGTTCTCAATGATCAAAGTTTCTGAGTTACACGACCAAAAGTTTTCTCGGTGCTTGCTAGATTGGAAAGCCTCTCTTTATACCACCGTCATCGCAGATCTCGTTTGAATATCCATCTTTTCAGTAGTTATGGAGATTTGTCATTTGGTGCCCCTTGATCTTTGCTGAAAATGTAGTGTAGTTCTCAAATAGATATATCACTGAACTGAAAAATATTCATCGACGGATAAACGTGAAAATTACATCGTCCTAGGTCAGAGTTGTATTACTGTTTGATGCTAACGCCGCCTATTTGATAAATATCTCTGAAAGTTAAACTTTTTTGTCATTTATTTATTTACTCAATTTTAATTAAACAGATCTTAATGTAAAAAAAATCACAAGATCTGATTAATTAGGTCAGTTTATACAGAATACGAGGATTCCTTATAAAATAAACTACCTCAAAAAAAAAAAATATATATTTTCATATATATATAACTGCAGACAGTACTGTTTCGGCCTTCTGGGCCTCATCAAAGCAGTGCTGATGCTAGGATGGGGGAGGACCGAGACGGTCACCCCAAACGACCCAATCTTTGTGGTATCGTCTAAGCCATGCCAGAGTGCTCAAACTACAGTAAACTAGCGAGCATGCGCATATATATATATATATATATATATCTATATATATATATATATCTATATATATATATATATATCTATATATATATATATAATGTGTGGTAGTCGGAAAAAAACAACTACATATACATCACTACAGACCTGTTTCGTGGTTGTCCACTCATCAGGGGATTTTATTGGCAGAATAATGCGATACCATCGCTTATATATTACACTAATTGCTAATTAATATGGTTTATGCAGTGTGAAAAGTGTCAAGTCAGCTGTTGCGTAGGAGTGCTTTGTTTCTGTGTCGGCAGGAAGTAACGAACTCGAACTCCTACGCAACAGCTGACTTGACACTTTTCACACTGCATAAACCATGTTAATTAGCAATTAGTGTAATATATAAGCGATGGTATCGCATTATTCTGCCATTGAAATCCCCTGATGAGTGGGCAACCACGAAACTAGTCTGTAGGGATGTAGATGTAGTTGTTTTTTTCCGACTACCACACATTATACCCGCTCTACTATTTGTATCGAGCACTGTTTCACGGACACAAGTTTTCATAAAAATTGCGAGGATGGACAACTTCTGACGTCAAAAATATAAAAAATTCTAATAAAAAGCGTTTCAGTCCGAGACCTTCTTCAGTTATTTACAACTTTTGAAATAAAAAAAGAGCTTTAAATAAGATCGAAGTGCTAATGATTACGTAATTACAGATAACGACTAATGAACTGGTGCTAATAAAAAGATAACAAAAAACCTAATTACAAAGAAAGCAATGGACAAAATACAAGAAACAAACCCTAAAAACTAAGAGATAAGAATACTAAATATGTTAAAGTGAGTCAGTTTGAATTGTTTTTCGTACTATACTCATGCGTATTGAGCACTTTCTAGCAGCATCATGATTTACGACAATTTCCCACAATTATATATATGCATAAAAAGTTATACAAGTTTGCTCAAATAATATGAAATATCATAACAATATATTATTAATCAATTATAAAAATCTATCCCTATTTACGTTAAATTTATTAAGGTAAGATTTGTTAGTACTATTCTTAAATGATGAGAAATGTTCAATTGTTCTGATATCTAGTGGTAGGCAATTCCACAGGTTTACAATACTATTGAAGAAAGGAAACTTAAAAACGTCAGTTTTAAAAAGGCCTTTCACCAGTGTAGCTTCACTATTTCTGATGTCAGTATTTGGGTGTCTTAAAATTTACATATGACAAAACATCGAAATTAATATAACCTGTCAGGCACTTAGAGAAAAAACAAATATCCAATATCTCTCTTCTATATTCTTAAGGTAAAAGTTTCAGTTTGACAAGTCTCTCAGGATAACTTAAGTCAATTTTCAGGATGAATTTAGTTGTACGTCTTTGTACACGCTCAAGTGCAGTGATCTTTACTTTAGTGTAAGGTGACCAGACCTGTGAAGCATACTCCAGCTGTGATCGGACAAGTGATTTGTATAAAATTATCAATGTTTTCTGATCACATTCATTGGTACAGGTTCTTTTGATCATTCCCAGCATCTTGTAGGCTTTACTGATGATGACGTCAATGTGATTATTCCAAGATAACTTGGTAGAAACATGCATACCAGAATCTTTCTCAGTTGTAACTGACATAAACTGCGAGCCATTAAGTGTATAGGTTGAATAAAAATAAAAAAATGTTTTCCTTACAGGTCCAGAGGAAATGTCGGATGGACGACCTTTTCAATCACTTTAGGCTCTGCTTCGGTTACCCAGCTGAGGAAATCTGCCCAGTGAAAGCAGTGAAACTGTTGTGCCGCTCACTTGAGGGGTATCTACATTTACAAGTTCAAAAATTCGTCTCTTTCCTCGTCCTGAGTGCGTGTAACGTAGGGATGCCTTAGATTAACACCACTTGTTCCAGTCCATTGGAGTGTCGATTTCTAACGAAACGCGTGGTTATTCTTCTTTCATATAAAATATCGCTACGACACAGCATCTGGGATCAACGTGGGCCGATATCGCTCGTCCAACCCCAAGGCAGGGAGGCGAGGTGAACTGCCGCTAGTAGGAGTGTCCGTCGGGTGTCATGTACCCACCCTTTCGTATCATTCATCCCTAAATGTCTCTGTACAAGTTTTACCTGTTCTTTTTAATTAATCTTCTGTTTTCTTAATTCAATTTTTTGTCATTTTTGAAGTGTGACACGAGCCAAGATGTTATCATTCAGACTATGGAAAGGATTGAAAACATTTTTATTTTCGTTTCTTATCGATTGCGTCGGCTCCCCGTTCGTGGCACCATTTTTATAACAGCTGTTTCTTTCATGCGTAATAATCTGTGAAAGACAAGATTACTTGACGATAACTAACATTCCATTCACACCAAAGCTTAAACATTCTTAAAAGCTGTTATTTTAAACACGGCTTCAACTTGTTTTGTTTTGTTTTTTCCTCATAGAAGCCGCTTAAACCGATGTTTGTCGACGTCAAATTTAGCACTTTGAAAATGCAAGCTAGGGACCTTTTGAAATTTTTGGGGTAATCCAGTTTTTCACCCGTCTGGTTCTGGTCTTCATTCTGTTAAACCCGGTTTGACGGATCATGTTTTGCTGGTGTGAATGGGTCATTAGTCGTAGAATTTTATGCACCTGAGGCTTAAAACGGTCTTAAAGCCGTTATTTGGCACCCACCCCACCCCACCCCCCCTCCCTTTTAGTTAAACCCTTTTACTCCCAAGATCTGACGTTAATCCTCTCTTCCAGCTGCAATACATTTCCTTGTTAATAGTGTTATCTTGCAAGTTTGATTATCCCCATTACCTGTTTGCTGGATAGGGTATGGGTATCGAAGGGAGAAGCAACATGTCATCATGGCTAAAAATTGGCGGTCGCACTGTCGCCAGTGGCGAGTTACAATACTGACCCAGGGCCACCGAAAGTTTAAGGTTTGAACGCCCGATGCATGTGCGACTATGCTACAGAATTTCGAAAAGTTGCAATGTAAATTAGGCGAAGTACAAAGTTAAAAACAAAAGTCAATATGTAGTTTAATTGGACTACCTTTCTCTTCATTTCTTTGCCTGGACTCAAAGGTCATCCATTTTAGTGAATTGTTAGTTCTGAAGTTGAAATTCCGAGCCGTTTTGACAGTGATTTCACGAGCGATCCACATTCACAACATGTAGACGCCATTTTGATTTTGTGATTGCACAGTTCCGAAGCACACGTTTTCGCTTTGAGAACAGACTTTACACCGAGATTTGAATATAGATTTGGGAAAAAAATGTAGAGATTCGTCCCCGGTTGTGAGCCGCCGCCGCCGCCGCCGCCAAAAAAAGTGAAAAGTGAGGAAGATGTCTCCGAAAGAAGTAAAAATTACGAAAAGAACAAAAGGCAGCGGGCATTTCAAAACAGCCGGAAGCAAGGGAGGAAATGGCTAGTTTTCGACGATAACGCGATGTTTGCTCAGTTTGCAAAGAGGCGACAGAAGTGAACCCTCAATCTAATTCAGAGGAAGCACTGCCTTCAGCTGTCGTACTGCCAGTAGACGAAGATCCAGAGGAAGCTCTTGATGCTGAAATAGTTGGTTGCACAGGTGATGAAGAAAGAGATTCTGGAGATGATGACAGTGAAAGAGGAAGAATTTGTTGATAGGCTTATCCAGAAATACCTGTAACCACAGTCACTGTATGCAAGAATGTCTTCAAAAAAAACCCCAGCTTTTTATACGATGATTTTTACAACAGGTGCAAATAAATTTTTGAAGTTACTTTAATGCAGTTTACTTTATTTACTTAAATAGATAAAAACGCTCAACATTTCTAATAATTTTATTGTGCCAAATGAATGGCCGAAATGTTAAAGAAAAATGTCTCATGGCATTATTGAGGGTATTGCCTTTTGTGTTCTTTCCTTTTAGTTAACTCTCCGTTAAAAGCCATGGGGTGTTTATTCAAGTTTTTCATTTTAAACTAGAGGAAATCGAGGGCTACTTCATTTTGGGATGGGCCACTAGGAATTCAAGGAAACTGGCCTGACTGGCCACCAAGCACTGGAGTTAATTTTTAGCCCTGGGCATGTTAACCACTTCTTGGGCTTAAAAGGTTAATGAGGATTGTACAAAGATAGCCAATTTTATTATTTGGTTTCGTTACTTTATGCCATCGAACGGTCCGAATGGCGAATTTACTCATTCTTGGTGTGTAAAAAAAAAAAAAAAAATGTATCAAATGAAGAATATTCTCAGCAGAGTAAAAGAACAAATAACAGAGGCGACCGAGCATTTTGAAACGTGGGGGAGGGGGGAGGGGCTTATCTTTCACCCAGCCATGCGCATACCCAGAGTCAAATTTTCCAAAATGTCCTTTGCGTCGTTCGTTGGCATAAGCAAACCTCTGCCAACTTTACAGTATGTCCGTAATCGATCTGTGACCGACTCTCATTGTCTCTGGCACATAGTAAATCTTTCAGCTTGGCATTCGATTGGGTGTCCTCAGACAAAATTAACTCGTCTAATTTCCTATAGACACGCTGTCTTGTTTAGTGGGAACTGCTGCAGTTGATAAGCTTCTCGCACACAGGCCTGAGCTGTTCAAAAGAAGTTTTACAACCTATTGTTTCGCCTAGCGCGATGTAGATAAAATGATTTGTGAAAAGAGCTACGGCTACGCCACCCCTACCTACCCCTCCCCCCCATGCAAAGATGGCTGGTAGCTTTCCTTAAAAATTATACGTTTACTTCTGAAAAAAGAAAAAAAAAATCGCTTAGAAAGGAAATTCTACGTCCATCGATTTTCTTGAACCACGGGGTACATGTGTATGTTAGGATCGTTGAAATAACCAGCTCTCGATATTTTGTCTCGTCTGAAACTCATGTCGCTTTCTGGCGTTTTTTTCTAACTTTACCGTCCTTTAAATAAATGAGACGTTTTAAACACTCAATAGAGCACTAGCGTGTTAATCAATTTTGCTTTTTTAATGTTGTAGATAAATTATTGCCGTGGTTTAGAATGTGTTTGATTATTCGTCTCCTCTACAACCTGCGCCTCTATAAAGGTAACGATTTTGGTAATTTGCGTTTGAGAACGTACTACCGAGTTACATTCAACATTAATTCACAAAAACTGGTATTCTTTTTTTGTTACAATGTTTGCGGTTCTTTAACAATAGAAATCCATGACGAAAGACAGGTGACTTAAAGGTTTCAAGTGCACTAAGTTCCTGTGTATTCACGAGCTTCTTCCCTTTCCAATTCCTCGTGTAAATTTTTCGAGGGTTTTTCTCGGAGTAAAAGAGGCTCAAGTTTACCTCGATACGGGTTCAACTCTGTCTTCGCTCGAAGAACTTCGTCGCGTTTTGTACCAGCTGCTGAGTTAGACTTCCTGGGATTTCGCACACCAAATTTTAACTCCGTGGGTAATCTTTCCTCTTTCAAGAATTGCCTAGAATATAAGCGAAATTGGTTTTTCAAAACACCGTCGACCTGGGCTGATCGGAAGGCAGTGGAACAATTGAGGCGCCATGGAAGTATGTCAATATATTCTGGATTCAGCTTTTTCTTTAACGACGCTTCCAAGACTGCTAGCAGCATGTTTCCTTTCTCACCATTATTCACGTCATGTTTGTCATCTCTCAAATTGTCCTCAGTTCTTGAATTATCGCCTTTTTGTTCATTGTCACCCCGCTCTCTGGACGCTTTCACCCTCGATGCTGAAATTGTATCTGCTCGTTTCTGTTCACGTGCAAGACATACTCCTTTTATTTTTAAGTCTGGTGGCACAACTACACTTGTCTTAGGAGTCCACATTTGTGAAGAATCATTCTTACCCAGTTTCGATTGCAGTACTTCTGCCTTACGTATTACTGATCCTTTCACCGTAAAACAGGTGCGAAGACTCAGTTCTTGATCTCTACATGTTTGCCCTTTCCAATCCATTGTCGTTTCCTTCAGAGTTAGAAACTCACCGGCGAAAATCAATGTAACAAAGTAACATCCTTAGATACCAACAACATAGTTGTAACCACGACAACATCAATTCAGACCTTCATTCCGTAAATCCTTTGCTCTGTATCCTTGCTGTTATAGTTTAACATAATCCATTTCGTAAACAAAATTGATATAAACGGCAAATTACGTTTAACAGCTGTTTGTTTAGTAATACGATTCGGATATGTTCGCCTTTGAAGACCTTAATTAGCCAGTGACTTAACAACACCGTTTAGTCGCTCCATCAAATCTTTACAATGACTTTTTTCATTTTCAGCTTACCTGCGCTGCGTGGAAACACAGTAAACGTCTTCGCGTATGAAACATCGTTTTAAACAATGAATCATACTTCCGTTGTTGACTCCGGTTGTGAAATGTAAATTTGGCTTTGTTTTCACTAGGTAAACGAGATGTTTAGCAGGTGTTTTGTGATAGACATGCTCATGTCCAGGTCTCTGTTGAAAACACGGTAGCGCTCTGGCTGAAGGCAGGTGGAAACGAAAAGCATGAGTTGTAGAATTTTTTCTTTTTTAATCAATTGTAAGTTTTTGTAGCATGTTGTTCAAACAGAAAAGCGTAGACAAGAGAGCAAAGGAAACTCTGACTGAACGGAACACCGAAAAGAAAACAAGTGCGAAAAGGAATCCTAACAATAAAATTGTAGTAGCACTGCTCTCAAATTTTGAAATTTTACATAACTCGAAAGGGAAACAACTCGGTTCGTAACTAACCAGAGTGGAACTGAATTTTGGTCGTTAAGAATTAAGATTATGTAGGCAATATTGATGCGAATATCGAACCCTAACTCACCGCCATTTCGGAAACTGAGACCCCAGCCCCTGAGAACGAGGTTGTTTGGTTCTTCTGACTGCCAAGACTGGGAACTAATTGAGTTACTGTGGAACATGCAGGAGTATGTTTGGGGAAATAACGCTATCGTTTAACATAAATCTCTGAGGGAAAACGGCCCTCCAGCTTCACTTAGCTGATAAGGTACAAATATCTTCATACGCTCCCGTCACCTGAATTTAAAAGAAATGTTTTTTGTGGCTGCCAAACACAACAATGGCGAATGTTAATGTCCGCACACACACCGCTGGACACAGAAACATCTGAAAGTCGTGCAGGGATAAGGTACTTCTCAAGGCTGTTTTGTTTTGCATAGTTTTCCTTTTTTATTTGAATTCTAGAGACGCTTTTTGTCGATAATTTTATTTTAATCCTGGTAAGCGATTGTTCAATTTGTTTTAATATCATTTTAATACCTGAACGCGGGAAATTTAAATGTTTCCCTGCGAGCTCTGCTCTTAAATTTTATGGCTACATCCATAGCAGAAAGAGTAGATAGCTGTATCTCTGCGATTCTGTGGTATACTACCCACTGTAGACATCATACAAGATTGGTAAACGGTGTTGATAGTTGCAACTTAATTGAAGTCCTCTGACTTCAATTAAGTTGCAACTATCAACACCGTTTACCAATCTTGTTTACCAATCTAGTTTGCAGTACATAGCTACATAGTGTAGACACTGCAGGTAGCTGTAATTTATCTAACATAGACACTGATGGCTGAAAACATATGCGTTATTGACCGATTATGAGGTCAAGATGACTAGATATTGGCCAAGTTGTTTTTTCACGTTTTTAGGAACTGGGACAAAGTAGAGGTCCATGAAAATACATAAAGAAAACAAGGCAAACATCTAGCCATCTTGAACTAACAAGCATGGTCAATATAGGATAAATTGTGAAGCAAAACAAATTGGATATAATAAGGATCAAGAATAACTTGTTTACTTTGAGAGCCAGTAAAAAAAAGGAAACCTTGTTTGCAGCACCATTTAACATTTTCTTTGTTTTCTTTGTTCTTCTCCATAGTTATCACTGTCCAAAAACTACGTTGTAACATGAGTGTAAATTACAAGCAGTGTGTGCTTGCAGTTAAAATTTCTTCTGTTTTAACTTTTGATGATGATTTTTCCATGTAAACGATTAATTAATAATAAATTGTAAAATTTTAAGACTTAAAATTGCTCTTGACATATGGGCCGTGGGCAGTTTTGCTGTCTTTGTTGTCTGAAAGCATGGAGGACATATGTTTGATGAATGAGGTGTCCAAATTTTTCCCATCATATGTCCAAATGCAAGGAAAAAAATTAAGATTTTTTTTATTTCATAAATTTTTTTGTAGGATGGATGAAAACTGTGGATCATAGGTTTGCATATATCCTTACTGAAGATTGTTTTGTTGTGAAATCTAGCAGTTTGCTGAAGCAGGTAAATAAAATTCTGGTATAAGCTATACTCTGTTTGTAGTTCACTACAGATGTGTATTGTGCAGTGCAACTTGTGGAGTTTGATCTGCAAGTTTGATCTGCGCTAGTATTGTTTGGAATTGCCTACCTAGTCAGTTAAAGTCTAAGCCTAGTTACTCTTCTTTTAAGGCTAGTATTAAGAAATTCTATAAATGCATTGACCAAATTAATTTCGACTCAAACTCCACTGCTACCAACCATATCAGTGACGAATTTAAGTACTACTGATATCTAGTTTGCCATCTTGTTATCTTATTATTATTATTATTACAATTATTATTTATTTAAAAATTTTTAATTTAAATCTTATCTTTGTATTTATTTTCCTTTAAATGCATTGTTTGAGTTAATTTGACTGATACTAATCAGTCAAAGTAAGTCCTATTTATTTATGCTACCCGTATATATAATGTATTATTGATACGTATGATTATTCATACTAGGAGACGTATATAGTTTTAGCTGTTTATTAGTAGATAGCAGGTTCACATCAGCATTAGCTGCCATTTCCTCAACCTGCTTTACCAAATAAAGGATGTATGTATGTATGTATGTATGTATGTATGTATGTAAGAAGAGCATTCTGGCAATTCAAAATGGTATCCATTCCTGATTTAGTTGTTTAAAAGGTGAATGAAGGTGGATCTATCCATTTATCCTTTCCTTTTTTCTGTTAATGAAAACCTCCAAATTCTTTTAAAATATCCCTATGACTGATAGGTAGCAGTACAATTTGTCTTTTGTCTCAGTTTTCTTGAGCAAGAATTGGAATTCTGAACACTATTGCACAAGGACAAGTACATTATAGTGGGAACAAAAAAAGCTGAGCATGAAGATGCTTGCAGAATGAATAAGATGGCAGATTGAGTTAAGAATTAATTATATTTACATACTTTGATGAGGATTTTTTCTCATGCTTGTTCTTAAGCTTACAGGGGTTTATATATGTGTAGAGGGAGCATTTAACAATAGTCTGAACTTCCCCTTCACTGGCCTGCTGAAACTTAAGATTAAGATTAAGTCTGCAAATTTGAACAGTGGATATATAGACAAAATTTTTACTTTTCAAGAGGTGCAACAGATCTGTGTTTTGAGGCTGAAAGAACAGGGAAACACTTTTATAGTTTAAAACTAAAAAATGTCTCTGCAGGAGTCGTTTATTTTTATTTTTATTTTTTGTTTCCTTTCTAGGATAGAAGATGTTCTCCTTTTAGTCCATTCAGGTTTTTTGTGGTGCAGCTGATTTTATGAGATAATTCATATTAATTGTATATTAAAAACAGATTTGAAGATGTTTGTATAGAGTTGGTCCTAAACACACAAAAAAGGAAACATGAAGCCTGTTTGGAAAACTTTAATGTGAAAAATGGAAAAACTGTTTCAGAAACTGGACTGTCTTCTTGCGCTGATGGGATGTTTGACTTTGTACAAGGGATGGGTGAGGAAACCTGACCCTCTAAGGAGTCAGCTTCACCCAACATAAGTCTTCCTTAGTCTTGATCTGTGATGCAAAGACTTGGTCCCCAAAAAGGGGCAAAACTGTTTCGGAAACTCGACTGTCTTTATGTGCTGATAAGGTGTTTGAGTTTGTACAAGAGCTGGATGACTTAAAGCTGACAACTAAGGAGTCAGTCTCACTTTACAAAACTCTTTCTTAGTCTGGATCTGTGATGCAAAGACTTGGTCCCCAAAAAAGAGGAAAAACTGTTTTAGAAAGTGGACTGTCTTTATGCTCGAATGGAGTGTTTGACTTTGTACACGAGAGTTACCCACTAAAGTGTCAGTGTCACAACAAATTTCTAAAAAATTTTGAAGAAACTTAATTTCTGCTTTATGCATAAAAGCTTGTAGATAAACTGAAGGTGTAATGTTTGTTGATTTCTGTATTTTTCAATCCTGATACAGGACCCAAGCAAGAGTGCGGACACTGTTTGTTTTCAAAGTTCTTGGATTATTTTGGATTATAGGACCATGATGGTCTCCATGAGGTGTCCAAGGCAAGTGTTTCGTTGTCATTGAGAAACTGCACGTATTCAATTTATACTGAAGCAAACAACATAGATGCATTATTTTAGGTATGCATTATGGGTATGTTGCAGTGCTGGGCTTTTTGCAGCGCGGAATCTGCCAACCAGAATCTACCTTCTAGTTAGAGTGGAATGTTACGACAATCGCATTTACTTAGAGCTCTGTCCCGTAGCGCTGCGAGTTCAATAAACGGCTCGAGCGTAACTCTTCCACAAAATCTCGCACAATGGATAGGTCAATCTGCAACTAACAGCCAGCTAATCTAAGGAAATATTTGGGAGCTTTTGGGGGCGAACAGGGGCACAAGGAATCTTATTCGCGATAATTGAGAATTAATTTTCAAAAAAAAAAAATAATTTGGTTCTCTGGCTTACATAAAAGATAAAGTGAAGTTAAAAAACGAATTACTGACGCAAAATGTTACAGCCCTTACCCATGAACGTGATCATTATGTGAAAATTGTGAATTGAACGCAAAATCGAATAAATGCGAGGTGACAAATATTTTTTACAGATAAGTAACACAGTTTGGAAAAAAAAGTCCTGGCAGTAGTATTGAAGATTAAAATGTCGAAAACTCATTTGGAAACGAAATGTATCCGCGTTTTGAATGGTCGCCTAATGAACCCCGGCATGCTTACAAACATTATTGGAGAATTCTTGGACGCTTCTAGGCTGTGTGTTTTGATTAAGGTTGATAGGTTTACAGGTATTGAGTCAGGGAATATCGTGAAGCTCTCAATAGGTTTACAAGTCGATGAATTTTTGGTAACTTACTGAATTTAGGTCTAAGTCTCGTTAGCTGTCTCTTCAAGTAGATGAGTACAACTAATACTCTCAATTTGTTTGGAGACGAATAATTTCCGTCTAAGGCTGGCGTCGTTATTACGCCCTTTGGTATGACAATCTTTGTTTCGGGGAAACGGTTCAGGAAAAGTTATCTTCTATGTCAGGAAATTTCGTGTAGACTCAGGGAAAATTAAGGCTTTGGAAGAACTCAAGGAAAAGTGAAATCTTCTGTAAATATGATCTCATTGCTCCTGTTTTGGCTCCTTCAAGACGAAAGATGGAACACTAAATTTTTTGTGATGTCGATGTTACACATGTTAACTACAGTTGATAGATTCCTGACAAGCATATCGTTTCCCTCCAAATGCAAGCCCAAGTAGGTTTGGGAATGAATGAATACACTTTCTTTTTTTTTTTCTTTTATTTTCATTGTTTTCTAACATTTCCAATTCTTTGGTTAATTTCACGGACATGAAACGGGTTTGATAGGGAAAATATTTTATGAATGAAAATGGACGACAAACTGATATTGGGTTTCCTGGAAAATCAATCCTTTTCCCTTGTTATACACTGCATGTGTCTCGCTAAAAGCCCAATGCATAGTTGGAGAGGATGGCTGTGAGGGAAGGTTTGAGGCCATTATTCGGACTAATGTGTTGAGTTGTTCATTTAGTTGATCAGAGAAATTTTAAAATTTTTCTGGGAAAAGTCACGGAAACTCAGGAAATTTCTAAAACCTGTGGCTGTGGCAACCATGGTTCATGTTAGTATACTGGCTGAGTGACAGACCAGTTTAGCCCCAGTTAAGCTTTTATTTTTAGACAAAATATTTTCACATTTTTCCAAAAACTTTTCAGGGTAGGTCTAGTTAATGTTTCTGGAAACGTAGCTCATAATTAATTGGTTTACCTTACTTCCGATTCCTTTTTGATAACATTACACGAAAGTTAACACAAAGCTAGAGGCAGGTGACGCACAAGGCGATTTTGTTGGGCGATTGCAGCGAGATCCACCCCCATGCAACGAAAGTCGTGAGCGAATTTCTTCAATATGCGATTCCCGCACTCTCTACAGCTTAATTTCGATGGCAGCGATATGGTATTGAAACCGCTTTGTTCTTGATAGCCATTGAAAGCATTTTTCGTGTTCGAAAATTGTGCGAAAACATTTCGACATAAGCAACATGGGAAAGCGATAAGCGTGGAAAATACTGGAAGCAGGCCCGCAGGGTAAATACTGGCGTATTAAATCTCTGATATCTGGTATGCGATTAGTAGATTAAGAGTAATAGAGCCAAGGTGATTTGTAGGTTGGTCAATGATCAGGAGTGATTTGTTTTTGGATTGCATGTCTTCACATTCCATTGAAGCTTGCCGTAATTTTTATAAGAATATAACATCACCTCACTCTCAATTCATTCTTCTAACAAGAGACAACGAGGGACCTCCCTTAAAGTCAGTTTTTCAATTTGTTCCATAAATGGATCCCTTTGGCTAAAATATAAATGAAAGAATATCATCTTAGTATTTCTGAATCGTGTTTTTGTGGGGCACAGAAATGCCTTTAAGGTGGCTGAGCACAGTTTTCGCGCGCGCTTTTGCTGATGCAATTCAGCGCGCGCACAAGGATTGCAAAAAACAAACATGCCGTCAATAGAGCGGTCATTTTACTTACTCAACAGGTACCCGCACAATCTGTGCTATTTTTCTCTATAGTCGGCGCAGTGTATTGAGGGCTTTAATCTTTCATTACAAAGATATGTTAGAAAAGGTAACGGTGCAAAGAACCCAGCAATTCTCAGCTTTTTCGTCGTTACCGAAAGAAACCAGTTAAATGCATCGCATGCGTAGTAAGTAAAAAAATTGCGATTGAATGGAAAATTGCTTTCTCGGAAATGTGCCTATATCTTGAGAACCACTTCATTCACGAAATTTGCCACAAAAATACTTCAGGAAATAAGTACCTGGAGTATTAAAAAAAATTGATTTTAAACAAAGGAAATTCTAGAAAATCGAGTGAACCTTCAACAAGGGATAATCAAAGACCTCTGTTAAATTGTTAGCAAAATGGTGTTAACTTGTATCATTACAAGCTCCTTGCATGCAAATTATAAAGAAAACCTAATGACTAGATTTTCTACAAAGAAACAAAACCGATTTTAATTGCCTATTTAGATCTCTTCATGTCGCCATGGCAACGGCACATACGTCAGCTTAACTAACGAAAAAACAAAGTTTATGTTGTTAAGTTGCTTACTGCCAGTTTTGGCGACCGAGAGATCAAGGGTTTTAGAGAAAATGGAGAAAGACACAAAGGTATCAAAAACTGTGTTCAGCCACCTTAATTTGTACAAAATTGCAGAGTTTCACTTTGGTAACTCAGATAGACATAAATCATTTGAAGAAATGAAGAAATACCTACAAACTAATTAGGAAAAACGATGGCTACGGATAGAGAACAATAAAACAGGTTTCCAAAAACAAAAACCTGTAGGTTATTTTTCGAGAATATCACAAACGACCGAAAAAGAACGACCTAACTTTACCGACAGATCGAAACAGACCAATCACGACCGACTTACGTCACTTGAGTCTTACAGCCAATAACATTACGGAAAAACCAACCGATCTTTTCACACGAACTGGAATAAGAACATTCTACTGACAACAATCATTCACTTGACTCTGATGATGACTTCCGCACAATTTGTCGAAACGTCAGTCACTACCACCGACAACAGTCCTTCTCAGGACTACACTCACCCGGACGATCAGACCACACCTTCACAATATCTTGTTATTTTTAAATGACGTCATGAATACTCCTCAGCGTCACTTATTGTAACACTACTTAAAACATAACCAAAATGGGCGGACATATGATTTGATTCAAGTTAGCGGCCATCTTTCACCCCTGAAAGTTTGCTTTTGGTGGATAAGATGCTTTGGGGAAGATCAGACCTTTTATCCCCTTTTTTTTTTCGTACCCAAAGTAGTTTTCATGTCTCCTGAAAACGGCAGCTAGTTACTTGGTCTTTTGATAGAGTTATTGCGAAAGGCGCTAATGCAGACTTTTTACATCAATTCTCCAGGTTTGGTCTGAAAATAGTTTTAATTTTCATCTCTAAATTAGTCAATCCTCTACCTTAAACATTTTGGATTATTGAAAAATAATTAAAAGACACGACGAACAAACTGTCAGAACTGCCTAAATATTTCTTACTTTCATTTTCATGGATGAGATTAAGATGAATTGACAAGTTTAATTTGTACCGGTGGTCCTGAAATTAGCATCTTCAATTGTTTTGGGTCGCTCAAGGGTAAAAGAGATATTTGACCAGAACTGGAGTCCTTAAACTGTTATCATTTCGTTTTCCTAGTCTGTTAGATGCCGGAAAAATAGTGTTAAGGTAAATAGTTTAGTTAAGCGGATAATTGTTGTGGCAGAGTTGAACGAAAGCTTGTGTAATTCTGTTTTGGTGGTCCAGAAATTGTCTGTGAACAGTAAATTGTTAGACTACCAATTTTTATGTAGATAATTATTGCGTATTTTTCCTCTTTCAGCTACCCTAAAGGTTACAAGTGTCGAAAAGGTCAGGAGAGACGACAATACTTTTTATTCTGGTGAGTGTAGCTTTATTGTTCACTATAATGAAGTTTCTCACTGGCTTTTGATAGGAATATTTTGTGCCCTTTTGATAAAGGTTTATTTAGGACGCACGCGAATTCATTTTATCTTCTGAATGGAAAAGATTTCCAGGTCTATTAGTATCTTTGTTGTGGCATAGTTGAAAAGAAGCTTGTGGAAGTTTGTCTTTGTCTTTTGGCGGCTAAATTTCATTCGTCCTTTTAGTTCAAGCCTAAGGAAGTAAGAGTGGGTAATGTTTTCACGGCTCAAATTCTTGGTCTTAATTTCATTTCCCTATCTTGCAGGTTTCTTCGACCACCCAAAGCTGGATACCAAGGATCACGATCACCTTAATAATAAGACTAGAGACAAATTTCAATCTTGGAAAGAAAGCAAAATTGGATCGACCCCTTATACAGAAAATAAAATGAAAAATTGGGGTTGATCCGTCCACCATCCCCAACCACACCCGCCTCTATAATACCGTCATTTCTATAGCACTCATTTACTTAAGCACTTGGACAGTGTATAACACTCATCTACCTTAAAAAAGAACCGTCTTCCACCCCTCCCCTTAGCCGCCACTCTTAGGCAGTTTTAGAACTCTTGACAGAAGACACCTACTCTGTGGTACAAACATCTTTTAATACAGTTCAGTACTACAATATATATTTTAATATTTCAATAGTGATATCACTATTGTTCTTACACTCTCATAATACAGTAATATTACCTTACTTGAGAAAGTTTTTTTTCCCCGTCCAGCCTCCCCCACCACACCCTCCTCTAGCCTACACATTTCTTATATCTTTGAAAGGGTTATCTACTTTATGGTTCAAACCTTTATTTCAAACGCATGCGTTTAATGTTACCAAACGTCTGTCTTAATACACATGGGTATTCCAAGATGTTACCGCGAGGTAGACAGCTTTTACAAATGCTTCAAAAAATTTTTGCGTTCTGTCCAAGGTTGATATTTTTCTCTGGTCTCTTGCTTTACTTCTTGACTATCGGCCCCGTTCTGTCCAAGGTTGATAATATTTGTCTCCAGATTCTTGCTGTGCTTCTGGTCAACCCGAAGTAAAAACAGTAAAAAAATAATACGTTTGCAAGAGAAAATTAAAATTACCACTTCCAATGCGAAGAGCTTTTCCCCCGTGTTATTATGTATCCAATCACCTTATTCCTTAGAAATAAACTGGCGAAGAAATGAAAAAAACTTAGACCAAGTGCTGTTATTGCATTTGAGTATTGAGAAAGCTCTTCAATCCTTCGGATAGCTTGGAATTTGCTTTTGCCACAAAACAACTTCTGTGAGCATTATTTTCTGTGATGGCTCCACAACGGTTAAAAAATTAATTGAAATTTTCATAAGAATTTCGCGTGTGGGTAGATTAAATTACCATCCCTAACAGCGCTACACTTCATCTTTAGCAGAAGATGTGGGAGTAGAGTTAAACTACAAATGAAAACGTAGATAGTTTCCTTCCTCAGACTGTTCACATTTTTGTATTTTACGTTGTTGTTTTGCAGAGGACAGCCTAGAAATGCACAAACTTTTAAACACACGTGGTGAGCTATTGATGTGCTCATCAAGTCTTTTGTTTGGCCACATTCTCGTTGCCAAAGCCGTCGTGGTTTTCTTAAGGTCTCTGTTATCAAACCAAACTTCTGGATTAAAACCTAAACTAGGTAAGATGTAGAACTTTCTAACCTGAAATGAGTACATCAACATATCGGCTTGAAACTTTCAATTCCCGAAGACATCACAAAATTAATGGTTCTTCCATTACTGCAATCTTCAAACAAATCATTGTCTATCTGTAGGTGGTTTGCACGCTACGTCACTGCCGCCATGTTGGTAGACGTGAACAACAGATATCTCATTAGCTTCTTTTGTTTGTCCACCAGCATTTGTTCCTTTCACCATTGTTACCCGTGTTTCCAGTGATTGGTTGCAAACCACCTATAAAAGATAATTTGAGGAAAACATATTTGCCGGTGTAAATATCTGCCAGATTGCTACACCATTTACTGAATGTTAATCATTGGTTACCCTACATTTACATCAGAAAAATTCAAATAGGAATAAAAGAAAAAGCAGAGCTAAAATAAACTCCATTCAACTACTCTGGCCAATTCTCCTGACCCTCCCCTCGAGAGGAAAGAATTTGACTCTAACCGAAAAGTGGTACCTGATAATTTTGACACAGAAAATGGCGACAGCACATGACGACCACACAATTAACATGGCATTAAGTCACAAGGATAAAGTTTAGAATGGCCAAGTCAGCTTTAGACGTTATTGCTTCTACAACACTTTCTTCCCTAAAGAGCGAATAAGAACGCAAAAACTGCATCCAGAAAATGTAACGTTGATACAGGACATTTACACTCCTGTGAGTGTAGGTTCCTATTACTACTCAAACCAGGTCAGTTCTGGTCAACTATGGTTCCTTGTTTGTTCTATTCGGCAATTACCAAGAGCAGGAAGGGAGGCGGGGTGGGGCGAGGCGGGGTGGGGCGAGGCGGGGTGGGGCGGTGTAGATAGTCCCCTACGGAAACGACATCTGCTGTTTGACAATTCGTTTTGTTGTATGACGTTGTGGACTGAAATGCGCGCGATTCAAAACTGTTCTCGGCCGTTTCATTTAGCCCCCTATGCTCTGAGTTACCTTTCAAGATTCTGGATTCCTACCAGTACCCCATCGGTAGAGGCGAAAGTGTTATAATGAATCTTAACAACTACGGGCCGGGCCGCAGTTCGTTTTTTCTTGAAATGGAAATGTGTGAAGATGAGATTTAATACGTTGATTCAAACTTAAGTGAGAAAAATTAATAAGGTGCCACTGAATACCTGTTTGGAACCTGCACTTCGAAGAAATATACGACCTTGTTGTGTGCCGTGGAAGTCTCAATGTGACTTGAGGTGTGGCTTTCTTTGTTTGTGTCAGATGGACCTGAAAACAGAAATGGTTTGGAAACAGTTTGAGTTATTGTGCTGTTTCTTGTTTGCTTTTTTAAGACTTGTAATAAGTGTAACAATGGATATAGCTATTGTAATAATTCGGTTTTGATCCCATGAATCCTTTAAAGGATACAGACAGTTGTATCTTGTTCAATGGGTGCATGATGATCATTAATCGAAAATGGCAATGGCAGGGGCTTGACTAATCCAGATAATGGATTTTTGAATGCTTGAAATAATGCTATAGTCAGCCCCTGTACAAAAACATGTAGAGAGAAAAAGGAGACAGTTGCCAAGTTTCTACAATTTTCTTTTCCACCATCCCCAGGGGTGGATACAATTTCTTGTCCATGATGGCACTTTTCAGTTTTCTGGACCACCCCTGCAGTGAAAAAGAATGTTAAGCCCACCAGACAGAAATGATCAAATGGAAAGGCAATAAGTCAATTAAACACCCAAGTACATGCAAGTTCAGTCTGTAATCATTCAATATATCTGAATCAATATTTCTATCACCCTTTCAACGACTCAGTATGTTACCGGTATTACCAGTCACCCATCCAGCTACCTAGCCAGCCACTTTGCCAGCCTGTAAATACATCAGTCATCACATCATATTGTGGTGAAGGTGAATGAACTCTTAAACCTACATGACTCCAAAGTAGTCCACTTCTGTCACTTCATGGATTGAATCAGTTGAGCTGAATGCTGACGTTGTTACACACCGAAAGCCATCCCTCAAGACCAATGAACATTTCGGCATAAACCGTGAGGAGCTAGGACTGTCAAGGAAACATGAGGAAGCAATTTGTCCAGCCACAAACTGTGATTCAAAGAACCTTCAACCACACAGTCACATTAAGCTCTGAGCTCTACAAATAAACATCCTGAAACAGTTTAAGGTTAATAAAAGTTAATATTTAAACATAATTATCACACAATTCACACATTCAAATCAATACTCAAATGATACTGTGGGGAGAGGATGTGAGGAAAATATAATCTCTGCGAGTAATAATTTGTCAAATGTGGAAAGTACCAAAAAGCTGAAGTTGGCAGCTCACATTCCCATCAGTGTATTTCGTATTTGCTCAAAACGTATATATACGTTACATGTTTAAGTGGCAATCCTTTTGTTGACAATTCACATTGTACTACTCTTTTGTCATAATATGAAAATGGCCCCCTCCATTTATTTTGTTTGAACTTCTCAGATATCCTTTGAAATAAAATTGTACTTGGAAGACAAAAAATTTCAAGAAATTTTGCAATTTTGGCCACTAGTGGCCGTTTAGTGATTTCAGCTACTAATGGCCGTATTGCAATTTTGGCCACTAGTGGCTGTTTTGCAATTTTGGCCACCAGTAGCCGATTTGCAATTTTGGTCACTAGTGGCCGACTTATGATTTTGGCCACTAGTGACCGTTTTCTGATTCTGGCCACTAGTAACCATTTTTGCAATTTGGCCACTATTAACTGTTTTGCGATTTTGGCCACTAATGGCAGATTTGCAATTTTTGATTTTGGAGCTAGCATGTGAGTTTTGATTTTAGACACTAGGGGCTGATTTTTTATTTTGGACACTAGGATACTAGTTTTGGATTTTGGACACTAGAAGCTAGTTTTCAATTTGGATCACTAAGGTCTGATCTTTGATTTTAAACTCTAGTAGCCAATTTTTTATTTTGGACAGTAATGGCTGATTTTTTTTTTTTGGACAGTATTGGCCGAGTTTTGGCTTAGGACACTATTGGCTGATTTTCTGAGTGCTAAATCCATTACTATTATAATAATAGCAACATGTTAATAAGAATGAAATTGATGTTTTAAGTAAAAAACAACCAAGGTGTCCAGAACATTTAGTCCAAGATTGTCTGAAAACAAAAACTAGTGTTCAACAGATTCGCACTGGGGAATTAAAAAGGATTGAATCTGCAACAGATGAGAACTTAATACATGTAGATGTATGTTGATCAATTCAAAGCTTCAACATTCCCCCTACCAGGCAACCCCCCCAGGCACTTGAACTTTATGATTGGGTTTTTTCAAATTCTTACCCCACGGGGCAAAATTTGTGTTCAAATGCCCCAACCAAGTGCTGGATTTTGTTGTCATTTCTTTGTAAAAGGCAAGATAAGGAGCCATGACTTTTTTTTGTAGACCTTTTCTTCTGGGTCATCTGCTTGGGAAAGAGAACTTTTGACCAATAAACACCTCCTTATTAAAAGATAAAACATGTTCATTGCCCTGGAAAGACTTTCCAGTTCTGGTCAAATTCCCCACTCCACACGAGCAAGGTTCCAATTCCCAACTCCTAGGTATGGCCAACTGTAGAATGCCCATGGGCTGCATGTTGCCTTAGGGTGGGGGAGGAGGAAATGTCAAAGCTTTTAAATGATGGGCGCACAACTTACTTTGAAAGAAGTCTTTTTGATGACATCATACCATAATGTACCTTGTAGTTGACTTTTTGCACAGTTTATATCAAAAGGGAATGTAAATGAAGCTAAGGATTTCCTCAAATATTCAGCTGAGTGTTAAAAAGGCTTTTCCACAGGCTACCCACCAAGGATTGATCACAGGAGACAGCAATAGAATGTCCACAGGACCTGGATCCAAGCAGATGATTTATCAGGGATAACCACATGTGACATAGCAAAAAATAAGCTTAGTGTGTTTTTGCATTATATATAAATAAGCAAGAAAGCAAGTTTTGTTATTGATGGCATCATCAATGTCCCTGTCCTCTAATAAATCATAGATAAGATCCAATCAAAATGCATGATTGTATATAGTAATTCAAGTTATTGCTGTGCAGCCACAGGGTAGTGAGTGAGCAGTAGCATGATCAGGATTTAAGACAAATATAAAGGAACTGCGAATTCTCAATTTCATCACTTTTTATCAGAATGCATTGCATTTAAGTAGATAGCACTGTGCCACATTTACTGTGTTTGGTGTATTGCGTTACATAATGTTACTGTATGTAACGGTACCCAGTGGTCTTGTAAATTTACTTTCCTCAGTAAAGGCAAACTAACTTATTGCGTGTATACTATGGTAAATCTACTATCCTGATCCCCAAATGAAGGAAAGTTCAATTAGAGTAATAAAAGGAGTAAATTGATCAATGAATAACTGTACCTTACATAAGTTAACACGCCGGTAAGCCGGAAAGCAAGAGGTGTTGGTAGGCCTGTGCAACTTCTGCTATTCGCTAGGGCTTTTAAATCTTCTGCCCTCAAAGTTAACTTCTTATTAGGATACCTCTTAAAGACTCTCCTTTGCGGTGTGATAATGAGGGTTAGTTTTAAGATGTCTGTATAACCCCAAACATTTATTATGCATTCAGTCTCTGTCCCATGAAAACAATGGCAAAAACAAAACATTATCTTTTAGAATAGTATGGGGTTATATGGAAATCTTTCCGATTATCCTTACTACATAGGAATGGGCTAAAAAGATCCACGATAGCCCACATCAGGAAGGTGATTAAGCAACAAGTTATAAATTGTAACAATTTTTACATGTACACGTGGGATCGAATAACACGACGAACTATTTCTTTTCTCAGTCGGACGTTTGCACCCACTCACCAGTTTGCAGCTTAGTTTTTATAGATTACAGACAGGACCCAAAATCTTCAAGATTATCGCGCTCAAATAAAGGTTGTGATAATGACGATCATGTTTGTTCCTTTCCTCCAGTGGGCAGTTGACCTGACCTTCACACGTGGTCTCCAATTCAGAGTCTTTCATCCTTGTGAGGTTATTTTCCAATTCAAACACCATCAATTAAGAGTACAAATGTTCTTGAAGGTAACCGTTATTTAACCCGCTGTTTCTGCTCCTGTTTTGGGAACAGAATACGCAGTTTGCATTCACCGTTCTCAAAGTCTCCATAATGCTTAACTAGTCTCCAGTGTTTTTCGTCCAATGGAGAAAACGCGTCACGCAAGGCCCGTCACGAAACATGCATAAGGTGAGATGGATTAGTAAGAACGGCGAATGATGAGCAGTGACAGTGAATGATGTGCAGTGACGGCGAATAATGTGCAGTGACGGCGAATAAAGTGCAGTGACGGCGAATAATGTGCAATGACGCCGAATGATGTGTAACGATGGTGAATAATGTGTGATGACGATAAAGAATGTCCAACGACGGCAAATAATGTGCAATAATGGCGAATAATGTGAGATGACGGCGAATGATGTGCAATGGCAGCGAATAATGCCCAATAACGGCGAATAATGTGTAACGACGATGAAATAATGAGTAAAGACGGCGAAAATGTGTAATAATAATAATAATAATAATAATAATAATAATGTCTGATAAAAATCTAAAAAAGCTATTGGATACACGCTTCGGTTAGTAACGATGATGACAACAACAATAATAATCATAATAATTTGGTTCTCTAGGATCAGACTCGTGAGACCCAACAAAAACGACCTACTTATATAAATCGCGAAAGCAACTACTAGTTCGTATTGAAAGAATTTCAGAAAACGTGCATCGAAATTATCCTTAAAAAGTAAATTACATTTAAAAAGTATATGAGAAGGGAAATGACACTCTTACTCTAATAATAATAATAATAATAATAATATTAATAATAATAATTATAATAATAATAATATTTATATAGCGCGCACATCAAAAGCTTCTCGTGGCGCTTTACAATACTATAAAATAATTAAATAACCTAATGCACATAGATAAAATTCAATCAAACAGACGAGATATTACTAGTTACAAATTTTGAAAAGAGAAAGTCTTGATGTTCTTTTTAAAAATAGTTACAGAGCTAGATTTGCGAATTGAAAAAGGAATACTGTTCCACAACTTAGGTGCGTACACAGAAAAAGCTCTGTCCCCCGTAGGTCTTTGTCTTTGACACAGGTTGCACAAGATAGTCCATAGAGCTAGAACGTAAAGATCTTGATGATATCTTGATCTTGAGTAGATCAGAAACATATGATGGACAGAGACCATTGACAGACTTGTACAACAGCAACAGAAGCTTGAACACAGTACGATAACATATAGGAAGCCAGTGAAGCTGCACCAGTAAGGGAGTGACGTGATCAAATTTGCCCTTGCAAGGCAAGTGACAAATCGAGGAGCTGTATTCTGTATTTTCTGTATTTTCTTAAGTTGATGCCCAGGTAGGCCATAGTACAGATGATTACAATAGTCAATACGTGAAGTAATAAAAGCATGTATAAACTTTGAGGCACAGTCAGATAACGACGTATCCTGAACAGATTTCTTTGGTGAAAGAACGAGGTTTTGCAGCCGGATGATAATAATGATGAATGATGTGCAATGACGGCGAATAATGTGCAGTGACGGCGAGTGATGTGCAGTGACGGTGAGTGATGTGCAATGACGGTAAAGGATATGCAAAGATGGTGAAGTGTAATTACGGTTAATGATGTGTAATGACGATGAGCGATTTCTCATCATGGTGAGTAAAGAATAAGGACTTCCGCTGATGTGTAATGTTGCAGATATATTTCATGACATTAAATTACTTGTGATGACGTCGAATAATGTTGAATGACAATGAAAACCGTAGACATGATAACTCTCGAGAGAAAGTAGCTAGGACCATTCGATATGAATTGATGAAATTTGTAAGGATAATTGTTTTCGTACAAGAGTTCAGGTGACTTTGAGAGTCACCGCATTTTCCTTCGTCTCACATGTTTCTTCTTTTAAGACATGCAGTTGTCAGTCCTCGATCTCGCGCTGGACATGCAACGTACATTCTGCCAATCAGAGCACGTGCAGCTCTAAAGCACCTGAGCAATTATGTTTCATACAGAGAGTTCAGTTTGGTCCCTCGATTTTTCTTTTCATTATCTTCCTGGGACTCACTCATGATAGACGAATCGTACACCCAGCGAAAGTAATTTTGATCAAAATGATATCGAAACGCTGTGAGTGTTCGTTTACTTTTAATCTCGAGCAGAACGAAAAAGTGATTACGAGGAAACGCGCAACAAAATGTGCTAGAGAAAACGAGACAGTCAACAGATCCGAAAAAGAAAAAACTCAGAAAAAAGAACGGATGACGAATAACTTGGGCACAAACGGTTCCACCCGAGCTTCGTTAGTCTTCACTCGAGACAAGCAGACAGGTAACGGGGAACATGACGGAAAACGCCCCACAAAAAAAACAGAACTGAAGTGTCTAGGACGAAGGAAAGGGAAAGTGTTCATGATAGATCAAAATTAAAACAAATGAACAGAGGATTTCCGAAGAAGACGTAATGGGGCTGAGAGGTAACAGGCTACTCAAGTGAAAGGCGGAAGGACGCGAAAAGGAAATAATAGAGACAAAGCTAAGGGGACTGAGAATTCAACAAACTTTCAATACCTATTCTTGTTCATTTAATTATCACAAATCCAGACTTTTATACAGTAAAAATATGATCATGGTCTGAAATAAATTAGTTATAAATATTCTAAATCGCTTAAAATACGTTAGTATATTCCTTTTTCCGATTTCATTTTTCAAAAAATCGCTGAACAGTATTACTTCTGTAATGAAGAGGTTTTTACACTGCTTACGTTTCAATCGTGAACACGTCCGTTCCGATGCACTCCTTTGACTGACACGAAATGAGTACGTCTTGAGACATTAGGCGTACTGATGGCGTCATTAACACACTTTTCTCCAAATCTTTTCTAGGAGGGCAATTCGTTTCTTTACGAGCCTTCTCAAAAAAATCAAACGCTGCGGTGGCACTTTCAGGCGTATATTTCTGTGCCTACGAAGACCTTCGCAAAATGAGCGCGTCTATAGCAAGTTCCCTTGGTATGTGTTATTAGAACACTGTGAAGTTCACATAGAAGACGCTGATCATCTGAGAAATTTTCCAGCGCATTTTCGGCTGTTGAATTTTCGCTGCTTTATGTGGAGAATCTGAAAGTGTTTAATCTTCCGTAGGAATGTTCACATCAACTCCAAACTGTCGAGACATCTGCCTTAACTGTCGCTCGTACAGCACGTTCCTTTCAACAGCCTTTTGATAATTGTACTTCAAGTCTTCGATCTCTTCGAAAAAAGCAGGATCAAAGGCTTCGAGTTCCTTTCGTAGCTGAAAAGAGATATGAAGTTAACCACCTATAAATGTTTGTATCAAAATACAAATACAAAATACATGGTTCTCGCTGATGCACCTTACAAATGGCTATTACCCTGACTTTTCAATAAAACTACAACCTTTGGAAAAATTGGGAACAAATAAAACAATAAACGACGTCTCTACTTTTCCATTTCTGAGTTACCCTGAGGCCTCTCTATCAAAGCATGGCTAGGGTAAAACAATTCGATGGATTGAATTCACAATTGGATGTGAATGAAATGTAATTTTCAAATGAAAGAATGAGAACAAAGAATACCTTTCGGACCGAAAAAAATGTGTTTTCAGAAATATACTAATTATGCAAAGGAAGACTGCATTTTGCGGTTCTTTTAAGTTTTCAGAGTAGACTCCAAAGCTCCCACACTAGTTTTTCCCCATAAAAACTCCGCTTTTCCCAGACGACGATGGCACAATTTCTGATACAAAGCTCCAACAAGTGAGCTCCCAGCCTTTCCCAAGATGACAAGACTCGAAATGCTATGGCTCAGGGTAATTGCCTCGTCCAATCTATCTCATGTAGGTTTAGTACATACAAATTCACTGCCTTAGACCAACCTTAGAGACTTCGTGCGACATTCGATCGCGCTCCAACTCCACAGTTTTCAGTCTCGTTCTACCAGAAAAATCAGAAATCTACTGTTAATATATTAGATACAAAAACTGCTAGAGCATCAAAAAGATTTGTTCAGGTGCACATCCTTAATTGACATTTAACGAACGCATTGAACAAAAATCACATATAGTTACTGAGTTACCTCAGTTCCACATCATCGGCCATCATTTTGTCGTAGTTTCGTAATTTCTCCAGAACTTCTTCATTGTCCTAAAACATTAAGAGAAGAATGCCACATTTGAAGTAAACCAGGCGTGCAAAGTTCCCATCTTTAACGACTTTTAAAATCAAACCTCACAGCAACTGGGTCTTTGTTAAAGCAAACAGGCTGTGCTGATCTCAGCCACCCGCAAGGATTTGTATTATACTTAGTTAACACGGTCTTGCAATAACTGAATACATAGTTAGTCACGGTAAGTTGCTTCCAACGATCGACAAAAAGTAAATCCTTCTTCATTGAAAATCTAATAGCGCAGTTCAAACCTTTT
Organism: Stylophora pistillata; assembly: GCF_964205215.1. Taxonomy (NCBI): domain Eukaryota; kingdom Metazoa; phylum Cnidaria; class Anthozoa; order Scleractinia; family Pocilloporidae; genus Stylophora; species Stylophora pistillata. The sequence goes on along the minus strand of NC_142519.1, from coordinate 22,011,717 downwards.
TATAAAAGGAAGGTTTTCTTAACCTACTCAGAAGAAGACTTACCAAGTCACGTGGTAGATCACCTGCCTGTCCCATCTTTCTGAGTTGCCGTAACTCGTGTAAAATTTCTTCCTTCTCTGACTCGAGGGATGCCAACCGCAACCTAGACAACAACGACTACAAGGTAAACGATCTCGCAAGTAAAAGTACTTTTTCACAAAAGGTAATATCGGGAACAAGCAGTCAAAATGGAGGGAAATTTCAATTCAAGGAAACTTTTGGATTAAGCGGGTCGTATAGTAAACTACAGCCCGCTCAACTGCCCAATCATAGCGCTTGTACTAACAAAGAACTGAGGATGGCTCAGAAAAAGATTCACACTAATTAAACGAAAATTCAACGTCCCAGTTTTAACATCCTTACATCTAGCTGGCTAGCTCACGATTTACAGAGTTGATAGCGACAGCGTGCGATAGCACAGGTAGCCCACACAAAAATTGGAAATTATCAAGGAAAATACAAGGAAACAGTAAAGGGACACTAATTGCCACTTAACATCAATCACAAAAGACGTCGAAGACGATTACTGCAAAATAAACTCCATTATACTGCTTAGCTAGGGTGCTTCTCTAACTTTTTTCGAAATTGTGAAATCTAAATGTTCAGTTTGAGCTGCAGTCATCGAGAACTTAAGGTGGCTCGTACCGGTTTTCATCTTTTTGATGGTTTGTAACTTTCAAAGAATACAACAGAAAGACTGACCAAGGCCAGTTGAACACTTTTACGGGGTTGAATTACATAATCATTGGTTATCCAAAAATAAGTGTCATTTCGTCACTAGCAGTTTCCATGGCAACGCTTTCATAGGCTTATTCAGACGCATTTTTTAGCTTGTGGCTTAAATAATTCGAAAACTAACCCGGTGACCCCCTGATTTTTTTTCAGTGATTGCTTTTGGCACTTGAAAAGGAAAATGCACAAAGATTTTTAAAAAATTCTACGGAGCGGAATTTCAGAAAATCTACAAAAAGGGCAATTTTCACACATCACAAATTTCCTTCCGTAGAATTTTCTAGTTTTTTTTCTGATGATTCCTTTCGACGTTATTATCATATTGGAACAATAAAAAGAAGGGGTCACCGGACTTGTTTTCATGCAATAGCTTTCGTGAGTTTCGCAATTTCCACGCGCGTTCTCGCGCATTTAAAAATCTGGATTCTATAAGATCGACATTTGCTCATGATCTGTTTTAGCTACCGCTGACAATTGCTTCTTTCGCACGTTTCTCTCGCGCGCGTCACGCAAGAGTGACCTGTTCCCCGCGCGAGGAAACTGGTACGAGCAACCTTAATGGGCAACTTAAGAAACCCCGACGGCGACGGCAACGAGGACGTGGAAAAACAAGAGATCTAACTGGCAGAACAATAGCTCAGCACGTGCGTTTTGAAACTTTGTACATTTCTTAGCCGTCCTATGCAAAACAACAACGTGAAATCGCCAAAATTTGCGTCGTCTGCGAACCGAAACCGCGACGGCAAATTATTTTAATTTCCATTTGGAACTCAACGGCTACTTTATACGTCATGCTGAAGTTGAGCTGTGGCGCTGTATGAGACAGTAAGCTCCTGCAGCCATTTTTGAAATTCTAACTAAGAGTAGAAATTCATTTTTTAATCGAAGTCTTCCTTGGCGTCGCCGTCGTGGTTTCTTAAGGTCCCTATTATTTTTTTAAAGTTTCCCAAAAGGTAAAACGTAACGTTACCTTGTCTGTTGAAGTTCTTTGATCAGATCACTGTCTCCTTTAATATTCGTGGGAAACCTCTCCAAAACTGTAACCTACAAAAATGGATTTAATCACCTTATGCGTCGATCAATTCGAAGCTTCAACATCCTCCTGGGGAAAACCCTGGGCATTTGAACTTTTGAAGATTGGCACGTTCAAATTCTCCCCCCCCCCCTCCCCGACCAAGATTGCGTTCAAATTCCTCACCAACTATGGTGCTGCTGTTGGGTTTTTGCTTGTAATCATTATTCTACGAAATGAAAATTTTCTTTCTAAGCCATTCACTCTCGAAAAAAGACTCTTTACTTTTGGAATCCTCCATTAAAACACGTGTATCAGAATGGAAAGACTGGACATTTTCTATTAATTGCCCCACCCCACCCAGGCAAGGTTGAAATCCCCACCCCTGGGTACGGACGACAGTCAAATGCCCGTGAGTTGCATAGGGAAGGGGGATATATGATTTCGAATCGATCACCGCATCATTACACTGAAAACTAAATGCAGGTAAAGTACATGGTCAGGATGAGTTGTTTAAATGACAGTATACATTATCACGTCTATTACTTAACTTGAAGAACACTGGGATTTAAATAGAGAAACAGACACAAAGAGCAATAGTGCAACTAGCTCCCAGTCCTTTTTGAAACATTTACATTGCGCTTTTTAAGCGATGTAGCGGCTATAAAAAACGCTCTGGTACTTTAAGATAGGATCAGGTCATGAATACTGTCTACTTTCATAACATTTGCTTCTGGCAGTTTTGTTGGCTGAGTGTTGTAAGCGATATTGAGATAAAATAAAGAACAAACCTTTTCCTCAAGTTCTTGCTGTTTCTTCATTAACTCAGTTTCTCTGTTAGCAGCTGCTTTCAAGTACGTCTTGATATCCTTTAACAGATTTGTCTGAGGAAAATAAACACGATTAAGTGTCCTTTATAACCTTGCCGTCAAACTGTCTCTTTCCTCGCCTTTCTCCTCACCCACCGAAGTCATTGCCGCTGTCAAGCAATGACTTTTTTATCCGGCTCAAGTGGCCTGCGGACGACTTGTTACCAAGCTCTACTCTCACAGTGCAGTAACTCCCGGAAGTTATCAACATGGAACTTCTCCTTACAATGTCACTCCATTATTCAGGAAAAAAGGAATGAGAATAGACAAATTTGGGACTAAAAACCCTTACCTTTTTCTCCAGTTCTGCTTCTAGTTTTTGCATCTTTTCCTCGTATATCTTTGGTAACACGACTGATTTCCATTCTTTACTGTCAAGTCCTTGCATGTTAGTGGTGGACAGTCTTTGATGTAACTAATGATGTAGAACGTATATACGTGTTTGGATAGAAAATAAAACTAGTTTTTATCAATACTGTCCCGATTGCGGCTACAAGGCACTTCTAAGTATATAAACTTGTGTCCTGACATTTCTCGCACACACAATGAATCAAGCACAAGGTTTGGTTACCTGTTCTAATTCTTTCACAAGCTCCTCTTTTCTCTGTTCCAGATTAGCGTTTGTAGTTTTTAGCTTTTCTACCTCCTCCATTTCCTTTGAGAAAAAAAGACAACAAATCAAGAACAAAGGACAAGACGTTCGCAAGACCTGCTCAGCAACATCAATAACAAAGTTTCAATTTACCTTTTTTAAATCTTTCAGTAGTTTATCGTTCTCAGCCATCAGTTTAGCTGTATTTCCCTGACTGCTGCCTCCACGGGAGGACTGTGTCTTCTCGTTAACTTTTGCCTTTTCCAACTCATGCTGGTAGAGCAGACAGAACAATGAATTTAAGTTACCTTGTAGAGCGAGAAAAGTCGAAAAGTAAGAGGTTGTAAAACATATCCATACTTTTGATGTACTTGACCGTATACGCCCCACGCGTGAAGTTGAAGGCGAGGAATGAAAAAGAGAGAGAAATACTAAAGGCAAAGTCTATTTGCCTTCCTCCTCTACCTTCGCTTGCTGAGTTATCCCTATTCAACTCTATTTTCGATCATCAAATAAACGAACTCAATCCTTTAAGCCTGCGCCAGACTTTCTATACATGGCTCCTTTGAATCTTACAGAGCACCACAAAACAAATAAAAAAACCAACAATAACAATAATAACAGACCAAAAAAAGGGAACAATATAAGTTTCCTTGCAACATTCACTACTTTCCTGTTATTGTTGTAAACACCTTGCAACTATCAACAGGTGAAGTACCTTGAGCCGTTTATTTTCCTTCATGACCTCGCCATACTGTGGGCCTCCTGCACCAACAGTCTTCTTCAACTGATCATTCTCTCCCTGAAGCCTCTCTACAACTCGTCTCATGGCTGCTATTACTCTCTCCAGATCCTCTACGCTCTGACCACCCATACCAGTACCCAGACTCTTCTGTCAAAAAAAAAAAATAGTGGTAAGTACATCAAAGTTGCGATGTTTTTGAAAGTTAGGTTTCCTCAACCCTTTCACTCCCGAGATCGCGTAGGCAATTCTCCTGACTGCCTTGCTATACAATTCTTATGATGTTTGCTGAGAGAGTTTGGTATTGGGTCAACCAATAATACCATGATTGATATTCTTCTTTATTCTTATCACCTGTCTGCTTAGTATTGTATTGATATTGTAGGGAGAAATTCTGTCTTGATCGGGAGTTGAAGGGTTAACAATGCCAGAGTAGCGAGCTGTAATCTCCAATTGTGGCTATTTGAAGAATTCTCAGTAGTGATTTGTCAGAATACACTTTGTACCTTGCGAGCCTTCTCCCTTTTTTTACTTGCTTCAAGTTCTGCTTTCAAAATTTCCACATACTCTTGCAAATCTTCTACACGAGCCTGGATTAAAAAAAATATTATATATTAATAAGACTTGAATGTCTAGAGCCAGCAGCACTTGAAATATTAGTTCCTTACAAACACCCCATACAAATATAAAAACAGTGGCCTTCCAATGTACATAAAATATGTTCCCATTTTCTCTTTCATCCTATCAATAAATGAGATACAAGCAGACGGTAATCACTAAACTTTGATAACAGTACAACTATCCTCTTTAACGCCAGAAAACTTCAGCGTGTAGCAGTCATCTGACTGTAGAAGAGGAAAAATATGTCTAGAAGGTCATTCCCCGTTTTCAAATTCCCCACTTATGAAATAGACTATTTACCAGCGGGAAGAAAAATTTAATATAATATCACTTGAGTGAAGAGGTTTGTCGCGCACTTTCAGTTGAGCCAGTCATGGAAATAACTTTTCTTCAGTAACAGGATGTGTCCTACCAAATCCTTATTTAAGTCGGACTATTGTCCAACCTCAGAAACTAGTGTCTAAAATTGGACTCTAGTTTTTAAAGTCGGACACTAATGTCTACGACCGGACACTAGCGTCTTAAATCGGACGTTAGTGTCTAAAACCCGAAAGTTGTGTCTAAAATTGGAAAAGAATGAAGGACACTTGCATTGAGTATTCTTAAAATGTAGGTCAAACAATGTATCTGAAGAACTCTGATGGATACACAAGAACTTAAGAGGGAAGACGTCAAAGTGTGCGGATGAAATGTTTAGAAACTGTGCCCGATTATGGTGTGGAATTGGCCGGACATATTTAAAATACGGTCGGACAATTTCCAATGACCAACTGTTATTTCCAGCTCTCTTAGCATAAACTACTATTTCATTACCTTTAGTCGTGGGTTCTCCTTCCGAGCTTGCTCATAGTCGAAACGTAATTCCATATTTTCCTACAAAAGAATGTTACTGTGTTGATGAGTTCTGACCAGATACATAATGAATGTAACATCAAAATGAAATGCATCATGAAAACTACCGAAGAACCCGGAAAGGTACTACGAGAGGAAAACTGAAATATTTCAAGACTACAAACGTCTGTGTGGGTTCTTATTCTAAGGAAACAGCGCGATCTTATTCCACCCTGTTTTACTAGTTCCTCCGGACTCATGAAGTTCTCCAGAGTGCAACAGAACCTTGACAGCCTTCCGCAATTGCCAACTTGTGTATTATCACAGGTCGTTTGTAAATTTTTCAACTTCGACCAAACGTACCACCGTTTCCCATTCATTCATTCTTCAGTAGGATCTTTCGAAATTATATTGACAAATAATGGTATTTTAAACCGTACTCCTGGATTTTGACACCTCCAAAGCAATTTTTACATTTCTTCCAAAGCCTTATTAAAACTGTTACATGTGATATCGTAATCGTCAACAAACCTCCTTCGTTTCCAAGAGCTGTTTTTGAAGAGACTGAATTCTCTGATACATTTCACGATACATGTCGGCATCAGCATGATCCACTGTACGCTGTCATTGGGAAAATAAAGGCACCAAGTAAATGGGCTGTCAAGAGATTAGAGAAAGTGAAGTCTAACGAGCACTATGTTAAGTAGGCGCGATGGATTTCGTGCGGCCGCACGAACGAAGAATCACGTTTGAATAGAGAAGTCACTCGTCTTTGCTTTCAAGTGCGAGTCTAGAGCTCACCAATGGCTAGAAGAGGGAAGAGGGCAAAATGCATTCATTTCCGGCGAAAACATTACAATTCTTGAATGCATTTATTTTGTGTGGGCCTTACAACACTCGCCTTCAGCTCAGTCCTACAGTTTACCTAATTGTAAAGATATTTAAAATGGAAAAATGGAATTACCATCGTTGGGTTAGAATATACAAAATTATGTATAAACTATGTATATTATGTATATACAAAATGATACAACTTATCTTGAGTGTACCTGCTCAGCCATTCTACCAGCAAGGTCTCGTTCTAAACCTTCACTATACTCCACTAATTGTTTGTTTCGAAGCTCAAGCGCTTCCATTTGTTTGTCATGGCCCAGAACTTTATGACGTCTTAATTCCTGATTCTGTGAAATAAGTAAGTAGACAACAACTTTAATAAATGAACGGGACTGAATGACTAAATGAATGAGAGAAAATGAATGAGTAAGTGCATGTGTGAGTGAGAGCATTAGTGAATGAGTGAATAGAGTTAAAATTTCACAAATGCCTTGCTTTAGTCCTGTGTCTCCCACAACTTAGCTGAATTCACACAGATGTGTACAAACGGATAACTAAGGGCGGACAAGAATTTCACCCTAAGTGACGTGATTCCTGGTCATTTTACATCAGAGATGAAATCCTACTTTAGGACGACTTATGCTCTTTTATGGCGTATACTCTTAAGAAAATATCACAGTAATTCATCTGGGAGCATTTAACTGCGTATTTGACCGTCAACAGTAAAAAAAGTATGATACCTCTTCTTCCAGCTTGAAAATATTCTGCCTTAGATCCTGTACAACTTCGTTTGTGACAAGAGCTTGTCCGCCAGTTGACGACTTGGCAGAGCTGCAATGAATGTAAGTAATGAGCGCGTACGAGATCAGTTTTGTAAGAGAAGAAATCTCAACGGACTTTGACATACCTCTTCAATCTACTGTGAAGTCCTGCCTTGTCCTTCTCAGCCCTGCTAACTGCATCTCGTAACATACCGATGGTCTTTTCGGCTTTTTCCAGCTCTCGTGTTTTCTCCGCCAGTTTTCCCTTCAGCGTCTCTACTTTCTGTTGCCACTTCTTGTTGTCCTCCCATCGTGCAACTCCTTCAGAAACCACCGCCACCTGAAACAAATTCCGCAATACAATTAACGAAAGTCGTTCTGACTCGTTGTCCTATTCCTGGTAACAAGCCGTCTGCTCATGCATCAAACACTAAACATTGTACATCAGGCCAAGGATTTCTACTAACTAACAGTAGGCAGTTAACGTATGAGACTGAGCAAACCATCTGCAATAAATTAGGGTAAATTGATCACAGACCTGTAACACAGAATTCTCATCTAGAGTATCTCAGGGTAAAGAAGTAGCCCATACTCTACTATTTCCGGGAGGAGGTTTAATTTGGAGAATAACTTAGCCGAGTCTCCAAACAAAAAGTGTTTCAGCGTGTTCATACTCTATCTTCCTTAATCACTTCCTCAACAATCGGTTTATCGTCACCAGCTCCCCCTTCAGAGTCCTCGGAACTCTTCTGTTTGATCTGTTTTATTTTTCCTTGAAGGCTTTTCACTCTCTCTCGTAGTTTTTCAGATTCAGCACGTTCTTGGGCAAGCTATGGAAAAAAAAAAAAAAAAGAGCACCTTTGAAATAATACAAAAGCTGTTAACGTCTACGATTCCCCATGAAAACCTCTAAATGTAATATTCCTGCTGACAAGGAAATAAAAGTGATTACAAGGTGCGCTAATTGACCACAAAGTATCTTCTAGGAAGGCATCACCACTAACCGTGTTCCTCTCAGTTCTTAATTCTTCCTCTTTTTTCTCCAGCTGTTCTTGCACAGTCTCTAGCTCCTTCAGTTCACGGCCAAGTTTTAGCAGCGCAGAGTCCTTTTTAGCAAAATCCTAAATGAAAGCAAACAAAGTAGAAATACAGAATGTCCTTTAACATAGGATACTCAAGCCACCAAAATTGGATTGCCTTTCCAAAGATGCCCTCTTCCGTTCTTGTTTTCTAACTGTTAGCGGCAGTAATAGGTATCCCATCCAGATTATGAAACACACCAGCAAACAGCGCTCTATTTGAGGACTCCATTTACTCAGTAAACTTACCTAGCCGCAATTATTTGAGCTCGGCAGAGAAAAGTCTAAAAAGCAGGGCAAATTAAAATTTGCACACAACAAAAACCAGCTCTTGAAATAGCCCATTTCCGAATTACCCTTGGCCTCATTTTCAAAACGAGTCCTGGTGCTCATCCTTTCATATGATTATAAGTTTTCATTCACATGCAAACTAAACTCATTTTCACAAGAATGGTTGAGCACCAGGCCTCGTTTTGAAAAGAGGCCAAGGGTAATTCGGAAATGGGCTATTCTATTTATACCTGCTTTAATTTGTCCCTTTCCTCTAACAAAGTCGATTCCTTATCCTTTTGTTTCCTTAGCTCCTTCTTGAGTTTTTCCATTCGATCTTGGAGTTCTTCGAGACGTGCCTTAAAATTAACAAAAAGTTCGTTTCACATCAAATTGGAAATTAAAGTACTTTTTAAAGGTAGAGGGACATACTCTCATGAGGTTCGCATTCAGTCTATAATGGAATATCTGTCGGTACATCTTTCTGTTAATAGTTTTGAGGCGGTATCAAAATGTCAGAGGTGTAACTAAGGGAATAACCTTGAGTAATGTGCTTTTCGCATGTGGTAAGATTTTACACTTACAGTGATTCCTCACAAAAAGAAAATTATATAACAATTAGTTTTCCTCGCAATGTCTGTCTCGAAAAACTACAATAAAAAGAATAGGTCACCGTGCTCGTTCAAGAGCTAAAGACTAACGTACCTCTTCACCCAGTCCATAAATTGAAAAGCAATACCGTGTTCTCGGAATGCTTGCGCGCTCATTCGCCTCATTGCGCGATTTTTATGCGCAGTACAGGAAGTGCGATGCAATACTGACGAATCACCAGTTTAGTGTTACATTTTATACATGTAAATATGGTACTTCATAAACCTGTAGTCCAGCGGTTTCTTTCTCCACAATATGCTGTACATTGACCTGTTGCTCGGCTTTTTTGGCGTGAACCTGTAGATAAAACGGTTATAAAACATTCGTCTAATAAAGAAGAAGTGGAATTGTCTGTGGTCTGTTCAATGACTTCAACTGACAGACGTGTCGATCTAGTCTTAAGCGAAACCTTTTTCTGACATGTATTTGTATTTCGACATGGGTGGCACCAACTTGGAACAGAAATAATTTGACTATACCCTTCTTTTGCACTCCTATTAATCAAAAACCATATCAAAATAACACAAAGAAATCAAATAAGACATTGCCATAAAAGTGAAAAAGGCAGCAGTTACTTAAAAAAGGTACAAGGACTGGATAACATTAAAATTGCTGAACAATTTGTTTTCTGCCTCGTTGAAGTCAGCCTGCGCCAGCCGCACGGTCAGCGGAGACAAGTGAAAATGCAGGCGAGCAAAAAGTGGAGGGAGAGTCAATTGCTGACATTTCCGTCAAGTATCGTCTTCCTCCTTTTTCCTATAACAGGCTACGTTGAACTGGACAGAAGGCAATTGTGTTTAGAATTGCTTTACCTGAACATTTTCCTCTGCAGTCGTCACCATGTCAGCTCTTAGTTGCAGGAGAGCTTGACTCAGGGACTAAGAAAAGAGAATAATACATCAAACATGAATGCACGGAAATGTGAAAAATATCAAATGTGTTGATTATGCTTCGGAGAGAAGAGACGTTACACAGCTAAAACGAAAGGAAAAGTAAACAGAGTAGTTGCAACTATAATTTATGGCGAGAACAAAACATCAAATTGTCATCTCGCTCGACCGTAAAAAAAAAAACAAAAAAACATTATCAAGTACAATAACTGGAAAGCAGAGGAAGTCAGGTGATTCTGCAACAATGATGCGGTTACTTCACTGACCGCAGCAACGGTGATAAAATGTGTATAAGTACATGCACATGTACATCAGTGGTATCTCTGTAGAAGCTTTGCATACTAGAACCAGGTTTGTTTCTTGTACCAAAAAGATCAACAACACCGAAAATTTGGAACAGAATAGGAGGAACACACGTATGGCAATGATGGAAAAGAGAGGACCTGGAATTGGGCATAACGAGGGAAAAAGAAATACCTTTTGTTGTTTTTCCTTCAATGCCAGCTGGTTCTTAAGTCTCTCCACCAAATGTTTCATGGTTTTACTGGGAGCCCGCTGGGCAGCTTCCTTCGCTGACTCAAGTTCATCCTTAAGTACCTCAATCTATGTGTAAAATTATAGAATCGGCAGATAAAGCAAAGATGTCAAACATAGGAAATAATGCTAAGTAAATGATTCGTATCTAACGGGTAGAATGGGGGCAACAGGAAGGTGAAAAGTGACTTCACTAACCTCTTTACCCTGTTCCATTATTCTGTCATCTCGTTCCAGTTTCTCACTGTTTAGTTTCGTAACTTCCTTAGAATGCTCCTCGTTTTTCCTAGCAAAAATGATACAAATACGCGATGAATTTATACACATTCAGTAAAAACTACAATTATTGTCCTGTTGATTGCACGGGTCAAGATTTTACGAAAAGGCGCATGAAGGCCATCTAAGTAGGCTTCAGGGGGGGGGGGGGCAAGTATAAACGAGTAAACTGCATGTAAAGCCGTTAATGAGCGAGAGTAACTCCAAAAATAAACGAAATAAATGACCATAAAACTAGACACGCGTGCAGTCGGGAAGATATACTTGTGGGAAGCTTCGCATTGAAAAGTATGTTCGTGTTTTACCTTGCCATTTGCTGTTTGAGACTGTTTACTTGCTCCTCGTGGTCTTTTTTCATTTTGCTGATTTCGTTTCGCGATTTCTTGTACTTCTCTGCTGCCACAGCTAAGGCATTGTCCTGTTCTGTCACCATTTCTTCTAGCTCAGACAAACGAGCCAGCTGATAACAAAAAAGAGATAAAAGACATAAATGTGTAATGTATCGACTCAGATATTCTATGCTGGTGAAATACCGTTGCATTTTTGTTGTCGAGAGCAAAAACAAAGGATTCTCAGCCTACTGCGTTAGTTCTTTTAATCATTGCGATGTTAATTCATACGCCCAGAAGCACTAAACGTTTTCTTTTTGAAGATAAATATCATTAACAAACAGTAACCAATCAAACCTGTTTGTGCGAAGGAACAGGAGGACCATCATCATTCACTGAATCCTGGGAGAAAGAAGAAGAAATGAGGAAGTATATGTACAGCAAAGGCGAATTTGTCACCTCTGTTTGATGTAAGCACTGTTAGGAGTAATTGATTGAAGGAGAAGCCTTGACTGGACTCCTCCAAACAGATGTAAACAATAATCAGTACTCCTACAAGGAATTATTCATGGTATCAGCACTACCAAGTGAACAAACTAAACTACCTGACTTTGCCGACGGATCGAGACTGACCAATACCTCCATGAAAACTATTAAACTGATCAAAGGCTGATAGTTTCGAAAGAAACTGTTTGGGGCTGCGTCGGTGGGAGTCACGAAATAATTTGGATATATCAACAAAGTTGAAATGGTAAATTAGCCACCGTAATGATTACAAAAGCTGACGTTTCGAGCGTTAGCCCTTCGTCGGAGCGAAGGGCTAACGCTCGAAACGTCAGCTTTTGTAATTATTACGGTGGCTAATTTACCATTTCAACTTTGTTGATATATCCAAACTATTAAACTGATCAGTCAGTTTTCACGTATCCGTCTCATAACATTCAAAAGACCGGCTAACAACTCCTTGCTTGATTTTAGTGATGACTGCCGCTCAGGACGTCGAGATGTCAGTCTCTATCGACCAGAACAAGTCTACAGGACTACCCTCTACCGGACGATCAGACTTCATAAAGGAAAATTCTTCACCTTTGCTCTTCTGTAATACCACTATACTTATATGCAATATCTTTGATACTAAACCCCGCGTTTGCTAATTAGATACATTTTCAATGTCAGAAATAACTCTCTCGAAAACTGACCATGTGAAAAGTCTTCTTCCTTCTAAACGTCTCGTCCGTCTCCAGGTGTAATCTGTCTTGTAGGAGCTGAATTTCTGCTTTGTGTTGTTCAGTTTGGGTCTTGGCTTCCTGCATGTTGAACAAACAGGCAAAAAATCCTAAATGAAACGAAATTACTTCTTGTTTGATCGCGTGAATGTGAGATGATGCGTAAGTCAAGTTTGAAGCCTATCCACCACAAGGTTCCTGTACAAACGCGGATGTCATGCGCGTGCTATTCGCGTTCTCGTCGAGCGCCTGCTACCTGAGATGAGGCCCTACAGCCTCAGTGACAGAGCAAGCGCACAAGTGCTCCGAGGACCATGGATAACAACCGTGCTGGATTCACTCAGACTTTCTCTCTCTAACTATGGCCATATCATTGACCGATCAACAAAAAAAAAATCATTTCTCAAACCAAAAATGTATCATAACTATTCGCCATGAACAATCGCCTCACATTTGTAATTCATCGTCATCTCACCTCTCGTGCTTCTTTCAACATTTCCTGGTATTTAGCCAACGATTCTTCTTTACGAGCCAGCATTTGCTGTAAAAAAAAAAAAAAAAAAAAAAAAAAAAGAAGAAGAAAGAACAGTCATGTATGAAGATGAAGTAAACTGCTGTGAAATGAAACTCTAATAATTCAATTGATCCCTGTAGTTGAACATCTCTTTTGTCAATTGCTGCGATTTGCTTCACCTTGAGCATTTATTAAGAGTTCGAAACAAGTGGGCATGAACCACCAATGATAATTAACATTTGAGACGACATCCTATTTAAACCGAATTATTGTGTAAGCCTCGTGGTTCCATTTAGGTTTCCTCGCCACACTCATTGTTGCATTTAACTAAGCTTATCATGCTTCCTCGATAATTCTTATTACAGTGTGGCAAAGTAATAAATAAATCAATATTTAGACCAGCACCATGCACCACTGAGCAGCAGATTTGGTTTACCCTATGTCAGCAAACATGCACCATTGTCTTATTCAATCTGGTTTGAAAAAAAACCCAAATCAACCACGACTTAGTCACTCGTGTTTTGCAGCGCTAAAAATAATACGTCAGTTCGAAAGCTCTAAGTTCTAATAGGCTCCTTAACATAATTCCCTTTGCTCTGATTGGACGTTGTGACTACCTTTACTTTGATTTTACTGAGACGCCATCAAAAGTCACTCTCAATAAATAAAGCATACCTGCAGACTGGACACAGTTGCCTGAGCCACTTTAAGGGCTCGTTTTGATTCATAATCCTCCTCTACTAACCCAGCAGCTTTCTTGGCTTCTGCTGTGATCTCCCCGCGCTCCGACAGAGGGAGGCGGAGGCGCAGCTCGTTGATCAGCTACAAGAAAATGAAAATTAAGTAAAGATATGATCTTTGAAGGTAAGCTACAATTTAAGCAATTGAAAAAAGGAAGCCAGAAAAAAAAAAAAAAAACATGCTTCGACGAAATTTGAACCCGTGACCCCCCAGGGCGCTACTACGAACTGAGCTACGAGCCACTGTTCAGAACAAGGTACATATTAAAGGGCTCTCATTTCCCGACGAGGAATCTAATCATATTTTTTAACGAGATAAATTCCATTTGGTCTGCGCACGAAAAGCAAGTAAAGCAATTATCCGCGCAGGAGAGCCGCAATTTAAGCAGTCACAGAAAAAAAAAAAAAACCTGACACCATAAAATGAAGATGATTTGACAGAGAGTATCCAAAAGTGAGTGTAATTAGTTACAGTGATTGTACCCAATTCATTGTCCTCTTGGAGCCAAAAAAATTAAAAAAAGGAAAGAAAGAAAGAAAGAAAGAAAGAAAGAAAGAAAGAAAGAAAAAAGAAAAAAAAGCTTTGTACCACGTTGATCATCAAGTATAATAAATTGTTCTCTTCAAACGGAATTGACCGGTTTTTCTTCCTCTGAATGAATTGGTGCACACAAAATCGAATAGTAATCTTTGGGTTGATACTTAAATGAGAAATCAATCGTAAATTGTCAGTTGACAAGTCAAAGTTCATAAGGTTATTTTATTCCTTCCTGAATTAATTGACCTTGTCTTTCTGGGTGAGCCTTTCTTCTGACTGCTTGAAAGCTTGATCCAGCTCTTCGTATTTCTGCGATATAACATTATAATCTTTACATTAAATATAAATATATGACTATAAAATAATCCGCAAATCACAAGAACACCACATTCGCGTAATCTACTTGACGCTTTCCACAGTTTTGAGGACTAATGCTAAATGCTTATTCCACTTTCCACAATCCCTTATTTTCACATCAGGTTTACTCTTCCATCAGGTTTCCTCTTCCATCAGGTTTCCTCTTCCATCAGGTTTCCTCTTCCATCAGGTTTCCTCTTCCATCAGGTTTCCTCTTCCATCAGGTTTCCTCTTCCCTTTTTTAAAGTACTTACCTTTTTAAGAGCTTTGCTTTCCTCTCTCGTTCCTACAATAATCCTGATATGTTCTTTTATGTTTCTAATCGCCATTTCCAGCTGATTTGCCACTGGAAGATCAGGGTCTGGTATCGAGCCAGTAGCTTCCTCAAACTTAGCAGCCGCGTCCGCCAGTTGTTCCTGTTGTTTTTCTACCTTGTCAATCGTGCGCTCAAGCTCCACCTCCCTCTGTTCCCATAGCAACTGCCTCTCTTCGTGTTCTTTGGAGAGTTGCACATTTTCATCTTCCAAATCCGAGATGGTGCGTTCCTGAACTTTCGTCATATTTTCTAGGTGTTTCAACTGCAGTAAAAGCAAAAGAAACAAAAAACACATGATTGTAATCTAAAGATTAGCTGGGGTAGATTAATTCGAGGGGCAACTCAGTTCTCTACAATTGTTGCGGCTGTATGTAAGTAGCCAACCCAAAAACTTAACAGTTTCCAACGAAATGCATTCTGAGGTCTCCGTTTTGTTTGAAAGTCCACTTCCAAAACGAGCAACGTTTGCTAGTTATAAAACCTACCATTGTAATGAAATCCTTCGCTGACTCTCAATAGTGATTCACTGTTCTCCACTGTAGGTCTATGCAAACATATATCATCAAACGTAAAGTGCACACAAATCTTGCATTTGTATTACCTCTTCCTGCAACCTAGTAATGGCACGGTTCAGTTTAAGGTCCTGCAGTCTTATTTCACCCATCTTTGCGTGCCATTCAGTGACTTTAGCAGCCCCTTTACCATCCTTTAAGGTAGCCATCAGTTCCTGTAACCCATCGTGTTGAAGCTGAAGTTCAGCAAGCTTGTCTTCTGCTGCTTCTCTGTCGGTTCTAGCTTTCTTAAGCTCTCCTTCAAGCTTGTGTTTGTCCTCGTGTAACGAACGCATAGTCTCGGCAAACTTTTCCTGAACGGAAAGCAAATTGGAATGGAGGTTGAGCAACTCATATTGTGCATTTAGACTAACAAGAGACGACAACCTCTTTCAATAATTAGATCATTAATCAAAGTTTAAGGGAAGAGCACCAGCCCCCATTTTCAATATTTTCAATATCATTTTCCAAAACTGACGAGATCCTTTCTTTTACATTAATCAAAAATAATAAGCCTAGACAGGGCAAATGGTTTCGAAGAAAAACGGGTGAGGGTAAACAGATCTTTATCCGTTTCGAGACAGGTCCCATGTTGTTATGTTTTCGTTAATGCGCTTTATTACCTGTTTCATCAATGGCAAAGCTCCGCTGTACTGCCTCCGCAGATCTTGAATGGTTCTCTTAAGAAACTTTGCCTTGTTCCTGGCCTCCATCTTAGCGTGATACAGAGCCTGGCCTTTTTCATCAATCTGCCGCTCAAGCCGTAACACGTGAGCTTCCTGTCTAGACAGCTTCTGCATAGCAGCTTCCAGTTTCCTCACCGCTGTACCCTCACTTACCTGAAGGGCCACAATATGGTGGTGCAGTTTACCTGGAAATCCAAAATACCACGTAAAGTTAGAAGTGCTTGTTTTTTTTTAAACAAAAGTTGCTAGTTGGCAGAGTTTTCAATAAAATGTCTTAAGTTGTCCAGTTTTAAGTGATTCCGCTGCGCTTCATCTGTGGTAAGGATAAAAAACACGCCCCGCCCTTGGTGACGCCTTTTTCTCTTCTTCTTTTCTTTTTTTTCGGATACGTGTTTTTATTTTGAGTTCTAACTGGCTCCTTGTATTACATTCCTATCTGCTAACCGGTCGCTTAAATCAATTAGTTTGGGATTAACAATTCTCCATGAAACGTACCGCTGACTACTTTTAAGTACATAAAGAAGAAATATCGCGTGTTACCCTCTAAAAAGTGTTATGCTAAAAAGTGCAAAGAAATGCAGATTTGTTTCTTAAAGGACCCTACAGAATTCCCTCTTTTGAACATCGACGATCAACAATTAGAGCTTGTAACTTCATATAAAGTACTTGGTTTGGTGATTCAGAATAATTTAAAATGGAACAATCATAGTCACCAAGGCCTCTGAACGCCTTCACATACTCCGAGTACTCCGCCGAGGGGGCGTTGAGATTAATGATCTGATTATTATCTATACTGTCTTGATAAGATCTTTACTAGAATATTGCTGTGTAGTATGGCACCATGCCCTTCCCTCCTTCCTCTCACGGGAATTAGAACGTACACAGAAACGTACTCTTAAAATTATAGTCCCAGCGTTTTCTTACTTAAAAGCTCTTCAGTTTTTAAACTTAAGAACATTAGATGAAAGACGTAGTGAACTTTGTCTTAAAACTCTTGAAAAGATCTCAAGAGGAGGTCCTCTTGTTAAACATCTCCTAATGACAACTCAGCACATGTATCACTATCAAACTAGACGCGCTAGCAAATATATATTGCCTAAATACAGGACAGAAAGACTGCGTCGTTGTTTTTTTCCCAAGTACTAGCCTAGCTTTTAATAATTATTAGACTTTTAGACTATATATACGCCCATTCAACTTGTATAAGCATAAACGTATTTGTAATTTTATTATAAAACCCATTGTAACCCAGTCCCTCTTTCATCAGCTTTTATAATTTTTTATGGTCGTACGATTGTAACCACATCATAATTCAGATTAGCTGCGATGATGATGGAATTAAACTTTCTTTCTTCTTCTTTTTCTTCTTCTTCTTCTCCTTCTTCTTCTCTATGTCACTAGGTCCTTTTTCAGTAACTCCCAAAAGAGTATTAAATTTATATCAAAGATTTATACCTATAATGGTCTTGTCATCAGTCTCCATCTGCATGTCGTAAAGTTGCTTCCTAAGAGATGTCAGCTCTCTGTCATGTGACTCCTGCTGCGCTTTGATGGCTTCCGTCTGATGCGAAGCCACTTCCGCCACCTCTTTCAATCGTGACACTTCCACCTTTAGCTTAGACTCGGACTCCTCCAGAGACCGGACTCGTCGCGTGACAGCCACGTGAGTATCTTGTGTGACAGAGTCTTGGAGAAAAATACAAACTTAACTTAAGAATGCTATCTAGAGACTGGGGAAGAGTCTGATAACGGGGAATGGTGCCTAATGACGGGTGATGACTTTGAATGATCGGAAATGATGGGTAATAGCGTCACAAGTTCCACAGATGTACTTCTGTCTGTATTAGGAATTGCGGTGGGTTTATAAGTGAGATCTTTTCCATCAGACTTCAAAACGGGTCGACTTTGAACCTTCAAGATATCAGTCGGGCGCAACTACTAACTGAGCAACGAAGTCACATGATGCGAGTCTTCTACAATCAGAGAGACGCCTACTTGTCTGAAGGTAACCTTAATGAAAGACATTAGGAGAATACTTACTGGAGATTTCGTCCCTAAGCTGCCGCTCAACTCTCTGAGATTCAAGATTCAACTTGCTGATCTGTAAAAAAAAAAAAGGGACCACTTTGTCATCAGACATTAATTTCCAAGAAGGTGATGTGAAGTATCTAGGAATGAGACAACTCAGGACACACTAAACCTCTGCAAACTTTTGCTCCAACTCTACATTTCTTTCCTCCAGTTGCTTGATGAGTGACTGAACTTGTTCATACTTCCTCGTAGCATGGTCAGCGCGTTCTCTCTCATTCAGCTCCTAGTGAAGTTAAGGTTCAGTTGAATCATACATCAACATCAACATCACCATGAATTAGACATTTCTCGGTGATAAGTTGCTCAATCAGTTATCATTTACTTCACAAAAGGATAGATTTATACAGTGTGGGTTGCTAAACACAGACCATACATTCCATGGCATACCTTCATTTCTAGCGTTGCAAGTTTTCTTGATATTCTATCAATTTCTTCCTGACGCACAATGCTGGTGTCTCCTTCACCCTCTCCACCACCTGAAAGGAAAAAATTTCTTTTTTCTAAAATGAAATTTGTTTTACCCACCATAGGCGCCAGAGAGAAACATCTAATGGCGTCTTGACTGGCGGAAGGCCAATGAAACTCTTGATTTTCCGAAAGTATTAGTGGTTTGAAGTTCTTGTTTTCTTTCATTTGTTTCACTTTCACTTTCACTTTCACTTTTTATGACCCCTTAACCCCCGTTAAGAGAGGAGCTACAAATCAACAGCACTAAATCTCTGTCACCTTTCGATAAAAGTTCATTCACCATCTGCTCTAAACTGTGGTTTCGTTCCTTCAGTGAGATCATCTCCTTCTTCAGTTCAGCTTCTCTTTCTTCCAAAGCCTTCAAGTCGGCCTAAAGGAAAAAATCATCCGCAACTTTCTACGATATGTACAAAGTATTCCAAAGACTTTCCACATAAAAAAGCAATGGGTCTGGGAACCAAGAGCAATCCATAAAGTGTCCTCCACAATATGGGATTTCTGTTCTCGGTGAGATGTGAACTTTCGCAAGCAAGAGGTATATGAATCAGTTTTTTTTTTTTTTTCAGATTTAAATTAAAAAAAAAAGGGCTATGACTTTAAATCAGAGTTTAACGTGAAGTGGCCAATGACATCGAGAGGAAAAACGGATAACACAACATTAGTAATATCCACTAGGAGACAATTATTACATTACTATGATCGATCAAAACTATCACAAGATTGAAAGTAACTGGAGAGACAGGAAAAGAAAGGTAAACGCTTCATGAATTGCTAGAAGCCCTTCCTACCTCTAGATTGTCGACTATGGCTGATCGTGCCACGAGGCTGTTTTCCCTTTGTATAACGTCGCGATACTTGGCAGTGAGTTCGTTATACTGTTTGTTCGCTGCTTCCAGTTCAGTTGCAAGAACACTCTCATCTAACGCTTGCTGTAATACTCCAATCTTGTAGGTGGACATTTCCTTAAATATAAGTGAGTTCAACAAAGTATTAAAGGGATTAAAAATACTGAGTCAATATAATCAAGTTTCAGACGGTTTTTGCGACAAATAACACATCCCCAAAATGTTCATAAGAAACAATGAAATTAAATTTTTTAGCAAAGAAGTAGGACTACATTTTAACAACACAAAAAATGCCTTGCATCAAACTTCATGCAAAAAATTACATGTCAAACTGGCTAAACCTTATTCAAACCTCTTCTATTAGCACAAACGAAAACTTGAGGAGGACGAAGGTTAAAGACAAAAAGAAACAAAGCATATCATACTTTGTGTCTCTGAAGGTAGCCTAGTTTCTCAGTAACTGCGGTCTCCATAGCAACGACATCATTTTTGTATCTCTTGTTTTCTTTCCTGAGAGCAGCTTCCACGTCTTGCATGGCCGTGTATCTTCTACTGAGCGACTTCTCGTTCACTCTCAAAACTGTAACCTTTCTCGTCATTTCTCCAAGCCTCTTTTTCTGCTTGTCCTCGTCTTTTTCCAGGGTATCGAGTAATCTCTGCGGACGGGAAAGTCCAAAATGACACTCATTAAAATGTAAGTAGCGAAAACAAAAAAAACTGCGAAAAAAAGTGTGTCATCAACCAAGAATATCATAAAAAGGAATCAAGGAACTCCACACAGCACCCACATCACCTAATCTAACCCGGTTTCCTGGTGATTTACCACACTCCTATTCCCAGTAGATGGGGGCCTGGTTCCAGTCGCGCTACTCATCAGTTAAACATGTAACCTCAATTTTGACATTAGGACATTATCTCTACCGAGATGCGAAGAGTTCTCCAAGAGCGAAGCTCGAGGAAACCAGTGGGCTTCGAGGAAACGGTTATGTCCCAGGACAAATATACGAGCATAATCTCGCGCTGAATGGAATCTTACCGGTTTATGTCGAATTAATTTGATGACCTGGGCCCAGTTGTTCGAAGACCGATTAGCGCTAACCCAGGGTTAAACGTTAATCCAGATTTCTATATTTCTCTGTTCAAAAGCCGTTTTAAGATAATTTTCCCAGTTATTCTTAGAGCATTCAATCACCAAATTGTAAACAAATGGAATTAAAGTGAATTTAATTTTAAAGCTTTCAGATCTGCAATTAAATTTTACGGTAATCCTGGGTTATCTTAATCCGCCTTTGAACAACCCGGCCCTGGTCCCAGTTGGCTTGTTAGCCCAATTGGTACTAGTATCGCAGAGGTCAGTGGTTCGAATCCCGTACAGGCCTGAATTTTTTCATGTCTGATTTTCACTATAGCTTAAATAGTGCTCTTTACTGCGAGGATCGTGTACAAATACGTTTCTATAACCGCAGTTCAGATATATATATTTCATATATTCGTCGTGCTATTGTGTTTGTCATTAATCATATATTTTTCAACGCGCGGGGAAAATGTGTACCAATAACTTACTGTGTTCACTTTTCAGTGTCGTCTGGTTCAATTAAAAAAAATTAAAAAATTAAAAAAAAAAAAAAAAGAAAACACGTTCCTTCTTCTGCAATAACACAATGCTTTGTCATCTTAAAGGTAATGTTATCCGTATTGGACGTTAGAATTGAAAAGTGGAAACTATCGCTTCAGGTATATGCTCGATTCCACCGTTTTAACTGGGGTATATTCGGTCACGTGATACGTTTAGACCAATCGCGCGCAGGCAAAAATATTCGACGCATCATGAGCTCCCTCCTCCAATGAAGATGACAACTGCTCAGAGATCAGTGACAAGTCGAGTTTGAGGTAGATCCATGTGAGATACATGAAGCATTTGCTAGATATAAATATACTTTTTCTATAACGTAAGAGAAAAGAGCAGAATTTAGCAAAATTAGTACCTCGAATTCCATGAGCCTGATTTTATCATGTTCTCTGGCAAGTTCAGTTGAGGCCTTATCTTCTTCGATCGCTTTCTTCTCCTTTTCCCATGTCTCTTTTTCTTTCATAAAATCAACATAAAGAAGCCCCTGTAAAAAGTTGAAATAAGAAAAAAGCTCAGATTTTACGCAAAAAAATTTTGATTTGCCAACTTGATTTGAGCGAAACTCTGAGAGTGGGTTTTCGTGCACCCACAGTTCCGCACGGCGCGCTAAGATCGATTTTTTTTCACCGATTGGTTTTTTTTAACTCACGCGACAAATTTCGCCGGAAAGGAAGGACTGTTCGTAGTCTATCACGTATCAAACTTTTGGTTAGGATTTTGCTTTATTGTTGTTCCTTTTATTGAAGAACAAAACGCCCCGTCCCTTCTTCTAGGATTATCAGACGCGCACTATTCTGACCAGAATGGTTTTGTACGAGATGTCAGTCAACCAGGCCCAGTTTTCCCTCTACCGTCTCCCCTTTAATTGCATTAAAGACGGGGAGAAGGGGGGAGGGGAGAGGAGTTTACCAACCTTTTGGTGAAGAATAACCGAGAATTTCCTCTTGAACATCTCAAGGTCCTTTTCCATTTTCTCCAGTAATTGCTCCTTAAGGGAGACTTCCTTTGAAAAACAAATCAAGTAAACACTGTTATCACCTTGCAAAGAAGCAAAAATAATAAACACATAAATAAATATAAGCGAAATTCCATGCCAGCAGTTAGCAAAAGCATTTAAAGCAATATTTGTTACCTGAAGTACTTGTATAAGATGCTCATTAAGACTGGCAATGATCTCCGTTGAAGAGGGTGTCATTCCTTGCGGCAAAGGCATAGGTTGTAACTTGACAGCGCCCTCACCTAAAATTGTAAACATATGGGTTGTAGAAATGCCTTGTTAATAGATAATCTGTCCTTCATTTCACCTAAGGCTTTCTTGAAACAAAGAGCTTACCTATCTCTTTTAACACTTTAATGTCTTTTTCAAGATCCTCGATCTTTTGGTATGAAAAAAAAAAAAACAAAACAAAACAAAACAAAAAAAAGCACCAGTTTAATAAAATATAAATGAATAAATAAATCTTACCAAAAAATTGGCAATTAAAGGCATACTCAAATTCAGCATCATTGTAGCTAAATGGTGTTCTTATGCCCAGGTCCCGCTCTTTCAAAGTCCACTTTAAACCCTTTGATCTTGTATATTCGCTATCACCCTCGTTTGAGTGAGGAGGGAAACTAAAAACCAACCAATTGTTTGGGTGAGGAGGGAAACTTAAACCAATCACACGTAACATACAAAAATGTTTAACAAAAAAAAAAGGAGTTGGAGTCTTCATGTAAGATGTTTTGAGGGCATCTACGGAACTTTTGGCAATGGCTGTTCAAATCTTAACATAGTAGATTTCTCAGAACACCGATTACTACCTTGGTGTTTTTCCTCTCTAACTGCATGATGGCTTTAGCTGTTTCTGCTCGAGCGTTGTGCAGTTCGTGTCGCAGTTCTTCGTTCCTCCCACTTAGCTGTTCAATCTAAAGTCAAAAGAAGAATTTACAGCTTGATCGACATTGCACACATGTTCAGTAAAGACAAACAGAAAAAGCAACTTACCTGAGCTTTTAATTGTAGTGTTGTGTCATACTGGCCCACTGCATTTCTAGACTCTATCATCTTTATGGAAAAAAAAAAACAAAGTTAGGATGAAGATTTACAATAGTTTCCGAAAGGTAACAAAAAAAAAAATGGACTGCATATCAAACAAATTCAATTAATGAATGACGGAAGCGTAACTTACAGCCATGAGCTTTTCTAAGGCTGGAACTTGTACTAATTTATTTTCCTCTACTCCTAAAACAAGAAAAAAATCAAAAGTAATGATAGTAATAAATGATAAATCATTAAAAATCAATCTCCTATTACGACGCATTTTAAATGGGGAGGGAGGGATAACCTTCCAAACAATAGAGAGACGGAGAAATTCTTCTCTAATAAATGGTTTTAAGGAGGTAACAAAACAAAGTTTTCATTTACAGTTCATTAGAATATATCGCGAACGCACAAAACAAACCTTGTGCTGCCGCATGCTCCCTCAGTTGGGCTAAAATCTCCCGCATTCCAACTTCTAACTGCTTGTTTTCATCTTTGAGTTCCTACGCACAGGAGTTAAAAGACGCAATGAGGGACTTTTAAAGTGTTGTTCAGTTTACCCGTTCATTTAATCTCCAGCCTAAGCCTTGCAGGAACTACATGTCACTATATTTAGCTTTGTCTTCGGATCGTGTGATACTGAATATCAAATTGCAGGGGAACTGGAAATACAAGTAGTTTGTTAGTTTGACTACCACTAAAACGCCATTAATCACCTGAAATAAAGTAGAATAACTAAAGAAGGTAAGATTAATCCTCTAACTCCCCCACGTGATTGACGTGTAACTTCTCCCTAAACCTGTTAGAGCAGTAATAGTGGAAAGAGAGAGAAGAGGAGTTTCCCAGCGATTCTGTCAATCAAATCTACCAAAGAAAAATTGTCATCATCATTTGGTGGATGTGCCACTAAATTCCCTATACCTTATTTTCAGTCTCGATCTTTTTCATATCAGATTTGTACTTTTCAATTTGTTTTTCATTCTTTTCTACTTCTCCTTCCAGCCTCTGGTTCTGGAAAAAAAAAACAAAAAAAAAAACAAACAAACTATCAAATAAACAAGTCATTTACAATGCAATTAAAAACATCATGTAGACAAGTAGTTATACCAGACTAAACTAAAAAGAAAAGTGCGTATTAATCTCTTTCGACTTTAAAAATCTCAGCTGTAAGTAAAGGTACTAATAGGGGCTTTTTACGAAATCGGCCGCAGGAGAATGGGTCAGGATTCAGTTTTCTGCACTGAGGGCTTTTCTTCAAGGAGCATTTCAAAAGTCTTTCTATGAAGAGGCAAGTGCTGTTAAACTTTCTGCGACTGTATGAAAGGGCAAGGAGCACAGCTCAAATGTTATGAAGAGTAAAACAAAGTGACCTGACCCTTATACTACAGGAACATAGAGGTTTCAAGATAGGCCGGTTTCCGGCTTTCCAACGAGAGATCTCTCACCACCGCTTGTTTACCTTACGAGCAGGCTCTCATATTTGCGGGGTTCGCCTTACGGCACAGCCGTCCATTACACCATTACCAGCCTCTTATGGGAAAAGGTTACTGAAACCCCTGGGAACATCTTTATATTTAACATGTTACTGTATGGAAAAAGGCTACTGAAACCCCTGGGAACATCTTTATACTTAACATGTTACTGTATGGAAAAAGGTTACTGTAACCCCTGGGAACATCTTTATACTTAACATGTTACTGAATGGAAAAAGGCTACTGAAACCCCTTGGATATCTTTATACTTAACAGGTTACAGTACGCAAAAAGTTAACTAAAACCCCTGGGAACATCTTTATACTTAACATGTTAGAGTATGGAAAAAGGTTACTGAAACCCCTGGGAACATCTTTATACTTAACATGTTACTGCATGGAAAAAGGCTACTGAAACCCCTGGGAATGTCTGTATACTTAACATGTTACTGCATGGAAAAAGTTACTTCTTAACATGCTACTGCATGGAAAAAGGTTACCGAAACCCCTGGGAATGTCTGTATACTTAACATGTTACTGTATGTTCCTAGTACTTACCAAAGCCTTGGTGACCTCACCATCGGAATCCACCACAGGAAGTCTTCTGGGTGAAGAGACTACGTCCTCCTCTTCTGCCACGATTAAGTCTTCAGCAGTGATTCCTAACTCCACAGCCCTGTCCAGGGGGAAAGACATGATGTACAAACTACACCGAAATGTCACCGGTAACTAAATCTATGTGTCGCTCATTTGTGCGTGACTTAGAGTCATACTCCCATGAATCATTAATTTGAAACGTTCTACGTCGGTGGATGTTCTACAGTTTCTGTCACACTTTATAATCATCTTCGCTCTTTGAAATACCTGTCGCACTTTGTTATAAAATTATCACGCTCTGTAATACCTGTCGCACTTTGTAGTAACACTTGTCGCACTTTGTAATAACACTTGTCGCACTTTGTAATAACACTTGTTGCACTTTGTAATAACACTTGTTGCACTTTATCATGACACTTGTCGCACTTTGTAATAACACTCGTCGCACTTTGTAATAACACTTGTCGCACTTTGTAATAACACTTGTCGCACTTTGTCAGGACCCTTGTCGCACTTTGTAATAACATTTGTCGCACTTTGTCATGGCACTTGTCGCACTTTGTAATAACACTTGTCGCACTTTGTCATGACACTTGTCGCACTTTGTAATAAACCTTGTCGCACTTTGTCATGACACTTTTACTTTGTAATAACACTTGTCACACTTTGTCATGACACTTGTCGCACTTTGTAATAACACTCGTCGCACTTTGTCATGGCACTTGTCGCACTTTGTAATAACACTTGTCGCACATTGTCATGACACGTGTCGCACTTTGTTGTGGCACTTGTCGTACTTTGTAATAACACTTGTCGCACTTTGTCATAACACTTGTCGCACTTTGTCATGACACTTATCGCACTTTGTAACAAAAAAGCTGTCGCAGGTTGTAATAAAAGCCCATCGCAATTTGCTATAAAGCAAGCTGTCGCACTTTGTACTAAACTTGGTTTGGAAGGTCGAGGGCAACAGAAAAGCCTCTCTCAGTTCCATGAATTGACAATTTAGCAAGAAAATAGAAAAACAGCCCACATTTACCTTTGACCTCGATGCAGGGCTTGTTTTCTGAGCTGCCGTTTAAGCTGAAGCCTTTCTTCTTCTAACCTTTCCACCTACAAAAACGGAAATGAACATTCAAACCAAACAATTACCATTTCAGAAAAGCTTCCCAGAATACACAGAACACTAAAACACATTCAATACATGCACATTTGTGATGTACAATTTTCCCCGAGCTCTCAAAAGTGAATTACCTCTTTAGTTAATGCCCTGTTCAGAGCCACTGCCTGTTCTGCTTTAACTTTCTTTTTGTGCCGTACAACTTCAATGTCCAGCTTCTCCTTTGGATCCATTCCAAGTCGCTCTCGCAGCTCCTCATTCTCCATCTCACTGTCATTTACTTTGATCTCCAAGTTGTTAACCTGACTTGTCAGGTCTTCAATGTTCCTGGAGGACAGAGGAATGAAATATTAACCCAAATGGACAACACTATAACATTAACTTTCTATCTCCTTGCTTTCCGGTCACTTATTACTGTGTATTTGTTTCATAACAGATCAAAGGATGAGAGAAAAAGGGAGCTGCACCAGAGCCAAGAGCAAGTGTGACATGAAGTAATCGTTAGGGAGGGGTGGTGGATTTTAAGAAAGGCGGTAAGGGCAGTTATTATAGAGTGAGGTTAGAAAGCGGGGTAAGGGCAGTTATTATAGAGTGAGGTTAGAAAGGGGGTAAGGGCAGTCATTGTAGAGTGAGGTTAGAAAGGGGGTAAAGGCAGTTATTATAGAGTGAGGTTAGAAAGGGGGTAAGGGCAGTTATTATAGAGTGAGGTTAGAAAGCGGGGTAAGGGCAGTTATTATAGAGTGAGGTTAGAAAGGGGGTAAGGGCAGTTATTATAGAGTGAGGTTAGAAAGCGGGGTAAGGGCAGTTATTATAGAGTGAGGTTAGAAAGCGGGGTAAGGGCAGTTATTATAGAGTGAGGTTAGAAAGGGGGTAAGGGCAGTTATTATAGAGTGAGGTTAGAAAGGGGGTAAGGGCAGTTATTATAGAGTGAGGTTAGAAAGCGGGGTAAGGGCAGTTATTATATAGTGAGGTTAGAAAGCGGGGTAACGGCAGTTATTATATAGTGAGGTTAGAAAGCGGGGTAAGGGCAGTTATTATAGAGTGAGGTTAGAAAGCGGGGTAAGGGCAGTTATTGTAGAGTGAGGTTAGAAAGCGGGGTAAGGGCAGTTATTGTAGAATGAGGTTAGAAAGCGGGGTAAGGGCAGTTATTATAGAGTGAGGTTAGAAAGCGGGGTAAGGGCAGTTATTATAGAGTGAGGTTAGAAAGCGGGGTAAGGGCAGTTATTATAGAGTGAGGTTAGAAAGCGGGGTAAGGGCAGTTATTATAGAGTGAGGTTAGAAAGCGGGGTAAGGGCAGTTATTATAGAGTGAGGTTAGAAAGCGGGGTAAGGGCAGTTATTGTAGAGTGAGGTTAGAAAGGGGGTAAGGGCAGTTATTGTAGTGTGAGGTTAGAAAGGGGGTAAGGGCAGTCATTGTAGAGTGCAGTTAGAAAGGGGGTAAGGGCAGTCATTGTAGAGTGAGGTTAGAAAGGGGGTAAGGGCAGTTATTATAGAGTGAGGTTAGAAAGCGGGGTAAGGGCAGTTATTATAGAGTGAGGTTAGAAAGGGGGTAAGGGCAGTTATTATAGAGTGAGGTTAGAAAGCGGGGTAAGGGCAGTTATTATAGAGTGAGGTTAGAAAGGGGGTAAGGGCAGTTATGATAGAGTGAGGTTAGAAAGGGGGTAAGGGCAGTTATGATAGAGTGAGGTTAGAAAGGGGGTAAGGGCAGTTATTATAGAGTGAGGTTAGAAAGGGGGTAAGGGCAGTTATTATAGAGTGAGGTTAGAAAGCAGGGTAAGGGCAGTTATGATAGAGTGAGGTTAGAAAGGGGGTAAGGGCAGTTATGATAGAGTGAGGTTAGAAAGGGGGTAAGGGCAGTTATTATAGAGTGAGGTTAGAAAGCAGGGTAAGGGCAGTTATGATAGAGTGAGGTTAGAAAGGGGGTAAGGGCAGTTATTATAGAGTGAGGTTAGAAAGTGGGGTAAGGGCAGTTATTATAGAGTGAGGTTAGAAAGCGGGGTAAGGGCAGTTATTATAGAGTGAGGTTAGAAAGCGGGGTAACGGCAGTTATTATATAGTGAGGTTAGAAAGCGGGGTAAGGGCAGTTATTATATAGTGAGGTTAGAAAGCGGGGTAAGGGCAGTTATTATAGAGTGAGGTTAGAAAGCGGGGTAAGGGCAGTTATTATAGAGTGAGGTTAGAAATGGGGTAAGGGCAGTTATTATAGAGTGAGGTTAGAAAGCGGGGTAAGGGCAGTTATTATATAGTGAGGTTAGAAAGCGGGGTAAGGGCAGTTATTATAGAGTGAGGTTAGAAAGCGGGGTAAGGGCAGTTATTATAGAGTGAGGTTAGAAATGGGGTAAGGGCAGTCATTGTAGAGTGAGGTTAGAAAGGGGGTAAGGGCAGTTATTATAGAGTGAGGTTAGAAAGCGGGGTAAGGGCAGTTATTATAGAGTGAGGTTAGAAAGGGGGTAAGGGCAGTTATTATAGAGTGAGGTTAGAAAGGGGGTAAAGGCAGTTATTATGGAGTGAGGTTAGAAAGCGGGGTAAGGGCAGTTATTATAGAGTGAGGTTAGAAAGCGGGGTAAGGGCAGTTATTATAGAGTGAGGTTAGAAATGGGGTAAGGGCAGTCATTGTAGAGTGAGGTTAGAAAGGGGGTAAGGGCAGTTATTATAGAGTGAGGTTAGAAAGCGGGGTAAGGGCAGTTATTATAGAGTGAGGTTAGAAAGGGGGTAAAGGCAGTTATTATAGAGTGAGGTTAGAAAGGGGGTAAGGGCAGTTATTATAGAGTGAGG
This sequence comes from Stylophora pistillata, assembly GCF_964205215.1. Classification (NCBI taxonomy): domain Eukaryota; kingdom Metazoa; phylum Cnidaria; class Anthozoa; order Scleractinia; family Pocilloporidae; genus Stylophora; species Stylophora pistillata. The sequence continues at coordinate 21,982,707 of NC_142519.1, read as the reverse complement.
TTAGAAAGGGGGTAAGGGCAGTTATTATAGAGTGAGGTTAGAAAGGGGGTAAGGGCAGTTATGATAGAGTGAGGTTAGAAAGGGGGTAAGGGCAGTTATGATAGAGTGAGGTTAGAAAGGGGGTAAGGGCAGTTATTATAGAGTGAGGTTAGAAAGGGGGTAAGGGCAGTTATTATAGAGTGAGGTTAGAAAGCAGGGTAAGGGCAGTTATGATAGAGTGAGGTTAGAAAGGGGGTAAGGGCAGTTATGATAGAGTGAGGTTAGAAAGGGGGTAAGGGCAGTTATTATAGAGTGAGGTTAGAAAGCAGGGTAAGGGCAGTTATGATAGAGTGAGGTTAGAAAGGGGGTAAGGGCAGTTATTATAGAGTGAGGTTAGAAAGTGGGGTAAGGGCAGTTATTATAGAGTGAGGTTAGAAAGCGGGGTAAGGGCAGTTATTATAGAGTGAGGTTAGAAAGCGGGGTAACGGCAGTTATTATATAGTGAGGTTAGAAAGCGGGGTAAGGGCAGTTATTATATAGTGAGGTTAGAAAGCGGGGTAAGGGCAGTTATTATAGAGTGAGGTTAGAAAGCGGGGTAAGGGCAGTTATTATAGAGTGAGGTTAGAAATGGGGTAAGGGCAGTTATTATAGAGTGAGGTTAGAAAGCGGGGTAAGGGCAGTTATTATATAGTGAGGTTAGAAAGCGGGGTAAGGGCAGTTATTATAGAGTGAGGTTAGAAAGCGGGGTAAGGGCAGTTATTATAGAGTGAGGTTAGAAATGGGGTAAGGGCAGTCATTGTAGAGTGAGGTTAGAAAGGGGGTAAGGGCAGTTATTATAGAGTGAGGTTAGAAAGCGGGGTAAGGGCAGTTATTATAGAGTGAGGTTAGAAAGGGGGTAAGGGCAGTTATTATAGAGTGAGGTTAGAAAGGGGGTAAAGGCAGTTATTATGGAGTGAGGTTAGAAAGGGGGTAAGGGCAGTTATTATAGAGTGAGGTTAGAAAGCGGGGTAAGGGCAGTTATTGTAGAGTGAGGTTAGAAAGCGGGGTAAGGGCAGTTATTATAGAGTGAGGTTAGAAAGCGGGGTAAGGGCAGTTATTATAGAGTGAGGTTAGAAAGCGGGGTAAGGGCAGTTATAGAGTGAGGTTAGAAAGCGGGGTAAGGGCAGTTATTGTAGAGTGAGGTTAGAAAGGGGGTAAGGGCAGTTATTGTAGAGTGAGGTTAGAAAGGGGGTAAGGGCAGTCATTGTAGAGTGCGGTTAGAAAGGGGGTAAGGGCAGTCATTGTAGAGTGAGGTTAGAAAGGGGGTAAGGGCAGTTATTATAGAGTGAGGTTAGAAAGCGGGGTAAGGGCAGTTATTATAGAGTGAGGTTAGAAAGGGGGTAAGGGCAGTCATTGTAGAGTGAGGTTAGAAAGGGGGTAAAGGCAGTTATTATAGAGTGAGGTTAGAAAGGGGGTAAGGGCAGTTATTATAGAGTGAGGTTAGAAAGCGGGGTAAGGGCAGTTATTATAGAGTGAGGTTAGAAAGGGGGTAAGGGCAGTTATTATAGAGTGAGGTTAGAAAGCGGGGTAAGGGCAGTTATTATAGAGTGAGGTTAGAAAGCGGGGTAAGGGCAGTTATTATAGAGTGAGGTTAGAAAGCGGGGTAAGGGCAGTTATTATAGAGTGAGGTTAGAAAGCGGGGTAACGGCAGTTATTATATAGTGAGGTTAAAAAGCGGGGTAAGGGCAGTTATTATATAGTGAGGTTAGAAAGCGGGGTAAGGGCAGTTATTATAGAGTGAGGTTAGAAAGCGGGGTAAGGGCAGTTATTATAGAGTGAGGTTAGAAATGGGGTAAGGGCAGTTATTATAGAGTGAGGTTAGAAAGCGGGGTAAGGGCAGTTATTATATAGTGAGGTTAGAAAGCGGGGTAAGGGCAGTTATTATAGAGTGAGGTTAGAAAGCGGGGTAAGGGCAGTTATTATAGAGTGAGGTTAGAAATGGGGTAAGGGCAGTCATTGTAGAGTGAGGTTAGAAAGGGGGTAAGGGCAGTTATTATAGAGTGAGGTTAGAAAGCGGGGTAAGGGCAGTTATTATAGAGTGAGGTTAGAAAGGGGGTAAGGGCAGTTATTATAGAGTGAGGTTAGAAAGGGGGTAAAGGCAGTTATTATAGAGTGAGGTTAGAAAGGGGGTAAGGGCAGTTATTATAGAGTGAGGTTAGAAAGGGGGTAAGGGCAGTTATTATAGAGTGAGGTTAGAAAGGGGGTAAGGGCAGTTATTATAGAGTGAGGTTAGAAAGCGGGGTAAGGGCAGTTATTATAGAGTGAGGTTAGAAAGCGGGGTAACGGCAGTTATTATATAGTGAGGTTAAAAAGCGGGGTAAGGGCAGTTATTATATAGTGAGGTTAGAAAGCGGGGTAAGGGCAGTTATTATAGAGTGAGGTTAGAAAGCGGGGTAAGGGCAGTTATTATAGAGTGAGGTTAGAAATGGGGTAAGGGCAGTTATTATAGAGTGAGGTTAGAAAGCGGGGTAAGGGCAGTTATTATATAGTGAGGTTAGAAAGCGGGGTAAGGGCAGTTATTATAGAGTGAGGTTAGAAAGCGGGGTAAGGGCAGTTATTATAGAGTGAGGTTAGAAATGGGGTAAGGGCAGTCATTGTAGAGTGAGGTTAGAAAGGGGGTAAGGGCAGTTATTATAGAGTGAGGTTAGAAAGCGGGGTAAGGGCAGTTATTATAGAGTGAGGTTAGAAAGGGGGTAAGGGCAGTTATTATAGAGTGAGGTTAGAAAGGGGGTAAAGGCAGTTATTATAGAGTGAGGTTAGAAAGGGGGTAAGGGCAGTTATTATAGAGTGAGGTTAGAAAGGGGGTAAGGGCAGTTATTATAGAGTGAGGTTAGAAAGGGGGTAAGGGCAGTTATTATAGAGTGAGGTTAGAAAGCGGGGTAAGGGCAGTTATTATAGAGTGAGGTTAGAAAGCGGGGTAAGGGCAGTTATTATAGAGTGAGGTTAGAAAGCGGGGTAAGGGCAGTTATTATAGAGTGAGGTTAGAAAGCGGGGTAAGGGCAGTTATTATAGAGTGAGGTTAGAAAGCGGGGTAAGGGCAGTTATTGTAGAGTGAGGTTAGAAAGGGGGTAAGGGCAGTTATTGTAGAGTGAGGTTAGAAAGGGGGTAAGGGCAGTCATTGTAGAGTGAGGTTAGAAAGGGGGTAAGGGCAGTCATTGTAGAGTGAGGTTAGAAAGGGGGTAAGGGCAGTCATTATAGAGTGAGGTTAGAAAGGGGGTAAGGGCAGTCATTGTAGAGTGAGGTTAGAAAGGGGGTAAGGGCAGTTATTATAGAGTGAGGTTAGAAAGCGGGGTAAGGGCAGTTATTATAGAGTGAGGTTAGAAAGGGGGTAAGGGCAGTTATTATAGAGTGAGGTTAGAAAGGGGGTAAGGGCAGTTATTATAGAGTGAGGTTAGAAAGCGGGGTAAGGGCAGTTATTATAGAGTGAGGTTAGAAAGGGGGTAAGGGCAGTTATTATAGAGTGAGGTTAGAAAGCGGGGTAAGGGCAGTTATTATAGAGTGAGGTTAGAAAGCGGGGTAACGGCAGTTATTATATAGTGAGGTTAAAAAGCGGGGTAAGGGCAGTTATTATATAGTGAGGTTAGAAAGCGGGGTAAGGGCAGTTATTATAGAGTGAGGTTAGAAAGCGGGGTAAGGGCAGTTATTATAGAGTGAGGTTAGAAATGGGGTAAGGGCAGTTATTATAGAGTGAGGTTAGAAAGCGGGGTAAGGGCAGTTATTATATAGTGAGGTTAGAAAGCGGGGTAAGGGCAGTTATTATAGAGTGAGGTTAGAAAGCGGGGTAAGGGCAGTTATTATAGAGTGAGGTTAGAAATGGGGTAAGGGCAGTCATTGTAGAGTGAGGTTAGAAAGGGGGTAAGGGCAGTTATTATAGAGTGAGGTTAGAAAGCGGGGTAAGGGCAGTTATTATAGAGTGAGGTTAGAAAGGGGGTAAGGGCAGTTATTATAGAGTGAGGTTAGAAAGGGGGTAAAGGCAGTTATTATAGAGTGAGGTTAGAAAGGGGGTAAGGGCAGTTATTATAGAGTGAGGTTAGAAAGGGGGTAAGGGCAGTTATTATAGAGTGAGGTTAGAAAGGGGGTAAGGGCAGTTATTATAGAGTGAGGTTAGAAAGCGGGGTAAGGGCAGTTATTATAGAGTGAGGTTAGAAAGCGGGGTAAGGGCAGTTATTATAGAGTGAGGTTAGAAAGCGGGGTAAGGGCAGTTATTATAGAGTGAGGTTAGAAAGCGGGGTAAGGGCAGTTATTATAGAGTGAGGTTAGAAAGCGGGGTAAGGGCAGTTATTGTAGAGTGAGGTTAGAAAGGGGGTAAGGGCAGTTATTGTAGAGTGAGGTTAGAAAGGGGGTAAGGGCAGTCATTGTAGAGTGAGGTTAGAAAGGGGGTAAGGGCAGTCATTATAGAGTGAGGTTAGAAAGGGGGTAAGGGCAGTCATTGTAGAGTGAGGTTAGAAAGGGGGTAAGGGCAGTTATTATAGAGTGAGGTTAGAAAGCGGGGTAAGGGCAGTTATTATAGAGTGAGGTTAGAAAGGGGGTAAGGGCAGTTATTATAGAGTGAGGTTAGAAAGGGGGTAAGGGCAGTTATTATAGAGTGAGGTTAGAAAGCGGGGTAAGGGCAGTTATTATAGAGTGAGGTTAGAAAGGGGGTAAGGGCAGTTATTATAGAGTGAGGTTAGAAAGCGGGGTAAGGGCAGTTATTATAGAGTGAGGTTAGAAAGTGGGGTAAGGGCAGTTATTATAGAGTGAGGTTAGAAAGCGGGGTAAGGGCAGTTATTATAGAGTGAGGTTAGAAAGCGGGGTAACGGCAGTTATTATATAGTGAGGTTAGAAAGCGGGGTAAGGGCAGTTATTATATAGTGAGGTTAGAAAGCGGGGTAAGGGCAGTTATTATAGAGTGAGGTTAGAAAGCGGGGTAAGGGCAGTTATTATAGAGTGAGGTTAGAAATGGGGTAAGGGCAGTTATTATAGAGTGAGGTTAGAAAGCGGGGTAAGGGCAGTTATTATATAGTGAGGTTAGAAAGCGGGGTAAGGGCAGTTATTATAGAGTGAGGTTAGAAAGCGGGGTAAGGGCAGTTATTATAGAGTGAGGTTAGAAATGGGGTAAGGGCAGTCATTGTAGAGTGAGGTTAGAAAGGGGGTAAGGGCAGTTATTATAGAGTGAGGTTAGAAAGCGGGGTAAGGGCAGTTATTATAGAGTGAGGTTAGAAAGGGGGTAAAGGCAGTTATTATAGAGTGAGGTTAGAAAGGGGGTAAGGGCAGTTATTATAGAGTGAGGTTAGAAAGGGGGTAAGGGCAGTTATTATAGAGTGAGGTTAGAAAGGGGGTAAGGGCAGTTATGATAGAGTGAGGTTAGAAAGGGGGTAAGGGCAGTTATGATAGAGTGAGGTTAGAAAGGGGGTAAGGGCAGTTATTATAGAGTGAGGTTAGAAAGGGGGTAAGGGCAGTTATTATAGAGTGAGGTTAGAAAGCAGGGTAAGGGCAGTTATGATAGAGTGAGGTTAGAAAGGGGGTAAGGGCAGTTATGATAGAGTGAGGTTAGAAAGGGGGTAAGGGCAGTTATTATAGAGTGAGGTTAGAAAGCAGGGTAAGGGCAGTTATGATAGAGTGAGGTTAGAAAGGGGGTAAGGGCAGTTATTATAGAGTGAGGTTAGAAAGTGGGGTAAGGGCAGTTATTATAGAGTGAGGTTAGAAAGCGGGGTAAGGGCAGTTATTATAGAGTGAGGTTAGAAAGCGGGGTAACGGCAGTTATTATATAGTGAGGTTAGAAAGCGGGGTAAGGGCAGTTATTATATAGTGAGGTTAGAAAGCGGGGTAAGGGCAGTTATTATAGAGTGAGGTTAGAAAGCGGGGTAAGGGCAGTTATTATAGAGTGAGGTTAGAAATGGGGTAAGGGCAGTTATTATAGAGTGAGGTTAGAAAGCGGGGTAAGGGCAGTTATTATATAGTGAGGTTAGAAAGCGGGGTAAGGGCAGTTATTATAGAGTGAGGTTAGAAAGCGGGGTAAGGGCAGTTATTATAGAGTGAGGTTAGAAATGGGGTAAGGGCAGTCATTGTAGAGTGAGGTTAGAAAGGGGGTAAGGGCAGTTATTATAGAGTGAGGTTAGAAAGCGGGGTAAGGGCAGTTATTATAGAGTGAGGTTAGAAAGGGGGTAAGGGCAGTTATTATAGAGTGAGGTTAGAAAGGGGGTAAAGGCAGTTATTATGGAGTGAGGTTAGAAAGCGGGGTAAGGGCAGTTATTATAGAGTGAGGTTAGAAAGCGGGGTAAGGGCAGTTATTATAGAGTGAGGTTAGAAATGGGGTAAGGGCAGTCATTGTAGAGTGAGGTTAGAAAGGGGGTAAGGGCAGTTATTATAGAGTGAGGTTAGAAAGCGGGGTAAGGGCAGTTATTATAGAGTGAGGTTAGAAAGGGGGTAAAGGCAGTTATTATAGAGTGAGGTTAGAAAGGGGGTAAGGGCAGTTATTATAGAGTGAGGTTAGAAAGGGGGTAAGGGCAGTTATTATAGAGTGAGGTTAGAAAGGGGGTAAGGGCAGTTATGATAGAGTGAGGTTAGAAAGGGGGTAAGGGCAGTTATGATAGAGTGAGGTTAGAAAGGGGGTAAGGGCAGTTATTATAGAGTGAGGTTAGAAAGGGGGTAAGGGCAGTTATTATAGAGTGAGGTTAGAAAGCAGGGTAAGGGCAGTTATGATAGAGTGAGGTTAGAAAGGGGGTAAGGGCAGTTATGATAGAGTGAGGTTAGAAAGGGGGTAAGGGCAGTTATTATAGAGTGAGGTTAGAAAGCAGGGTAAGGGCAGTTATGATAGAGTGAGGTTAGAAAGGGGGTAAGGGCAGTTATTATAGAGTGAGGTTAGAAAGTGGGGTAAGGGCAGTTATTATAGAGTGAGGTTAGAAAGCGGGGTAAGGGCAGTTATTATAGAGTGAGGTTAGAAAGCGGGGTAACGGCAGTTATTATATAGTGAGGTTAGAAAGCGGGGTAAGGGCAGTTATTATATAGTGAGGTTAGAAAGCGGGGTAAGGGCAGTTATTATAGAGTGAGGTTAGAAAGCGGGGTAAGGGCAGTTATTATAGAGTGAGGTTAGAAATGGGGTAAGGGCAGTTATTATAGAGTGAGGTTAGAAAGCGGGGTAAGGGCAGTTATTATATAGTGAGGTTAGAAAGCGGGGTAAGGGCAGTTATTATAGAGTGAGGTTAGAAAGCGGGGTAAGGGCAGTTATTATAGAGTGAGGTTAGAAATGGGGTAAGGGCAGTCATTGTAGAGTGAGGTTAGAAAGGGGGTAAGGGCAGTTATTATAGAGTGAGGTTAGAAAGCGGGGTAAGGGCAGTTATTATAGAGTGAGGTTAGAAAGGGGGTAAGGGCAGTTATTATAGAGTGAGGTTAGAAAGGGGGTAAAGGCAGTTATTATGGAGTGAGGTTAGAAAGGGGGTAAGGGCAGTTATTATAGAGTGAGGTTAGAAAGCGGGGTAAGGGCAGTTATTGTAGAGTGAGGTTAGAAAGCGGGGTAAGGGCAGTTATTATAGAGTGAGGTTAGAAAGCGGGGTAAGGGCAGTTATTATAGAGTGAGGTTAGAAAGCGGGGTAAGGGCAGTTATAGAGTGAGGTTAGAAAGCGGGGTAAGGGCAGTTATTGTAGAGTGAGGTTAGAAAGGGGGTAAGGGCAGTTATTGTAGAGTGAGGTTAGAAAGGGGGTAAGGGCAGTCATTGTAGAGTGCGGTTAGAAAGGGGGTAAGGGCAGTCATTGTAGAGTGAGGTTAGAAAGGGGGTAAGGGCAGTTATTATAGAGTGAGGTTAGAAAGCGGGGTAAGGGCAGTTATTATAGAGTGAGGTTAGAAAGGGGGTAAGGGCAGTCATTGTAGAGTGAGGTTAGAAAGGGGGTAAAGGCAGTTATTATAGAGTGAGGTTAGAAAGGGGGTAAGGGCAGTTATTATAGAGTGAGGTTAGAAAGCGGGGTAAGGGCAGTTATTATAGAGTGAGGTTAGAAAGGGGGTAAGGGCAGTTATTATAGAGTGAGGTTAGAAAGCGGGGTAAGGGCAGTTATTATAGAGTGAGGTTAGAAAGCGGGGTAAGGGCAGTTATTATAGAGTGAGGTTAGAAAGCGGGGTAAGGGCAGTTATTATAGAGTGAGGTTAGAAAGCGGGGTAACGGCAGTTATTATATAGTGAGGTTAAAAAGCGGGGTAAGGGCAGTTATTATATAGTGAGGTTAGAAAGCGGGGTAAGGGCAGTTATTATAGAGTGAGGTTAGAAAGCGGGGTAAGGGCAGTTATTATAGAGTGAGGTTAGAAATGGGGTAAGGGCAGTTATTATAGAGTGAGGTTAGAAAGCGGGGTAAGGGCAGTTATTATATAGTGAGGTTAGAAAGCGGGGTAAGGGCAGTTATTATAGAGTGAGGTTAGAAAGCGGGGTAAGGGCAGTTATTATAGAGTGAGGTTAGAAATGGGGTAAGGGCAGTCATTGTAGAGTGAGGTTAGAAAGGGGGTAAGGGCAGTTATTATAGAGTGAGGTTAGAAAGCGGGGTAAGGGCAGTTATTATAGAGTGAGGTTAGAAAGGGGGTAAGGGCAGTTATTATAGAGTGAGGTTAGAAAGGGGGTAAAGGCAGTTATTATAGAGTGAGGTTAGAAAGGGGGTAAGGGCAGTTATTATAGAGTGAGGTTAGAAAGGGGGTAAGGGCAGTTATTATAGAGTGAGGTTAGAAAGGGGGTAAGGGCAGTTATTATAGAGTGAGGTTAGAAAGCGGGGTAAGGGCAGTTATTATAGAGTGAGGTTAGAAAGCGGGGTAACGGCAGTTATTATATAGTGAGGTTAAAAAGCGGGGTAAGGGCAGTTATTATATAGTGAGGTTAGAAAGCGGGGTAAGGGCAGTTATTATAGAGTGAGGTTAGAAAGCGGGGTAAGGGCAGTTATTATAGAGTGAGGTTAGAAATGGGGTAAGGGCAGTTATTATAGAGTGAGGTTAGAAAGCGGGGTAAGGGCAGTTATTATATAGTGAGGTTAGAAAGCGGGGTAAGGGCAGTTATTATAGAGTGAGGTTAGAAAGCGGGGTAAGGGCAGTTATTATAGAGTGAGGTTAGAAATGGGGTAAGGGCAGTCATTGTAGAGTGAGGTTAGAAAGGGGGTAAGGGCAGTTATTATAGAGTGAGGTTAGAAAGCGGGGTAAGGGCAGTTATTATAGAGTGAGGTTAGAAAGGGGGTAAGGGCAGTTATTATAGAGTGAGGTTAGAAAGGGGGTAAAGGCAGTTATTATAGAGTGAGGTTAGAAAGGGGGTAAGGGCAGTTATTATAGAGTGAGGTTAGAAAGGGGGTAAGGGCAGTTATTATAGAGTGAGGTTAGAAAGGGGGTAAGGGCAGTTATTATAGAGTGAGGTTAGAAAGCGGGGTAAGGGCAGTTATTATAGAGTGAGGTTAGAAAGCGGGGTAAGGGCAGTTATTATAGAGTGAGGTTAGAAAGCGGGGTAAGGGCAGTTATTATAGAGTGAGGTTAGAAAGCGGGGTAAGGGCAGTTATTATAGAGTGAGGTTAGAAAGCGGGGTAAGGGCAGTTATTGTAGAGTGAGGTTAGAAAGGGGGTAAGGGCAGTTATTGTAGAGTGAGGTTAGAAAGGGGGTAAGGGCAGTCATTGTAGAGTGAGGTTAGAAAGGGGGTAAGGGCAGTCATTGTAGAGTGAGGTTAGAAAGGGGGTAAGGGCAGTCATTATAGAGTGAGGTTAGAAAGGGGGTAAGGGCAGTCATTGTAGAGTGAGGTTAGAAAGGGGGTAAGGGCAGTTATTATAGAGTGAGGTTAGAAAGCGGGGTAAGGGCAGTTATTATAGAGTGAGGTTAGAAAGGGGGTAAGGGCAGTTATTATAGAGTGAGGTTAGAAAGGGGGTAAGGGCAGTTATTATAGAGTGAGGTTAGAAAGCGGGGTAAGGGCAGTTATTATAGAGTGAGGTTAGAAAGGGGGTAAGGGCAGTTATTATAGAGTGAGGTTAGAAAGCGGGGTAAGGGCAGTTATTATAGAGTGAGGTTAGAAAGTGGGGTAAGGGCAGTTATTATAGAGTGAGGTTAGAAAGCGGGGTAAGGGCAGTTATTATAGAGTGAGGTTAGAAAGCGGGGTAACGGCAGTTATTATATAGTGAGGTTAGAAAGCGGGGTAAGGGCAGTTATTATATAGTGAGGTTAGAAAGCGGGGTAAGGGCAGTTATTATAGAGTGAGGTTAGAAAGCGGGGTAAGGGCAGTTATTATAGAGTGAGGTTAGAAATGGGGTAAGGGCAGTTATTATAGAGTGAGGTTAGAAAGCGGGGTAAGGGCAGTTATTATATAGTGAGGTTAGAAAGCGGGGTAAGGGCAGTTATTATAGAGTGAGGTTAGAAAGCGGGGTAAGGGCAGTTATTATAGAGTGAGGTTAGAAATGGGGTAAGGGCAGTCATTGTAGAGTGAGGTTAGAAAGGGGGTAAGGGCAGTTATTATAGAGTGAGGTTAGAAAGCGGGGTAAGGGCAGTTATTATAGAGTGAGGTTAGAAAGGGGGTAAAGGCAGTTATTATAGAGTGAGGTTAGAAAGGGGGTAAGGGCAGTTATTATAGAGTGAGGTTAGAAAGGGGGTAAGGGCAGTTATTATAGAGTGAGGTTAGAAAGGGGGTAAGGGCAGTTATGATAGAGTGAGGTTAGAAAGGGGGTAAGGGCAGTTATGATAGAGTGAGGTTAGAAAGGGGGTAAGGGCAGTTATTATAGAGTGAGGTTAGAAAGGGGGTAAGGGCAGTTATTATAGAGTGAGGTTAGAAAGCAGGGTAAGGGCAGTTATGATAGAGTGAGGTTAGAAAGGGGGTAAGGGCAGTTATGATAGAGTGAGGTTAGAAAGGGGGTAAGGGCAGTTATTATAGAGTGAGGTTAGAAAGCAGGGTAAGGGCAGTTATGATAGAGTGAGGTTAGAAAGGGGGTAAGGGCAGTTATTATAGAGTGAGGTTAGAAAGTGGGGTAAGGGCAGTTATTATAGAGTGAGGTTAGAAAGCGGGGTAAGGGCAGTTATTATAGAGTGAGGTTAGAAAGCGGGGTAACGGCAGTTATTATATAGTGAGGTTAGAAAGCGGGGTAAGGGCAGTTATTATATAGTGAGGTTAGAAAGCGGGGTAAGGGCAGTTATTATAGAGTGAGGTTAGAAAGCGGGGTAAGGGCAGTTATTATAGAGTGAGGTTAGAAATGGGGTAAGGGCAGTTATTATAGAGTGAGGTTAGAAAGCGGGGTAAGGGCAGTTATTATATAGTGAGGTTAGAAAGCGGGGTAAGGGCAGTTATTATAGAGTGAGGTTAGAAAGCGGGGTAAGGGCAGTTATTATAGAGTGAGGTTAGAAATGGGGTAAGGGCAGTCATTGTAGAGTGAGGTTAGAAAGGGGGTAAGGGCAGTTATTATAGAGTGAGGTTAGAAAGCGGGGTAAGGGCAGTTATTATAGAGTGAGGTTAGAAAGGGGGTAAGGGCAGTTATTATAGAGTGAGGTTAGAAAGGGGGTAAAGGCAGTTATTATGGAGTGAGGTTAGAAAGGGGGTAAGGGCAGTTATTATAGAGTGAGGTTAGAAAGGGGGTAAGGGCAGTTATTATAGAGTGAGGTTAGAAAGGGGGTAAGGGCAGTTATGATAGAGTGAGGTTAGAAAGGGGGTAAGGGCAGTTATGATAGAGTGAGGTTAGAAAGGGGGTAAGGGCAGTTATGATAGAGTGAGGTTAGAAAGGGGGTAAGGGCAGTTATTATAGAGTGAGGTTAGAAAGGGGGTAAGGGCAGTTATTATAGAGTGAGGTTAGAAAGCAGGGTAAGGGCAGTTATGATAGAGTGAGGTTAGAAAGGGGGTAAGGGCAGTTATGATAGAGTGAGGTTAGAAAGGGGGTAAGGGCAGTTATTATAGAGTGAGGTTAGAAAGCAGGGTAAGGGCAGTTATGATAGAGTGAGGTTAGAAAGCGGGGTAAGGGCAGTTATGATAGAGTGAGGTTAGAAAGGGGGTAAGGGCAGTTATGATAGAGTGAGGTTAGGTTAGTGGAGAGAAGTGAGGAGGTGGGTAATAAGCACACTTCAAAACAAAAGAAATTTTCCAAAAAACTGGAAAAATTGATAACAATCATTTTTTTTTCTGTCTCTTACTGATCTCTGATACGAATCTGAGCCTTGCAGTCCTTGATTTCCTGTACTGCCTCACTCAATCCATACTCCCCCTAGAGTAAAGAAATAGTAACATCAAGTGTGATGCAATATTCAGGACCATTGAGCTTAATCAGGTAATAATTGATAATATCAGTTCAATCAGTTGATAGTAATTCCTTACCCTCTCATATTGCATCATTTGAGCCAACAAGTCATTCAACTGCTTGTCTTTCATAGCTGCAGCTTTTTCTGCCTGTTAAGAAGGGACAAACATATTAAATAACTTACAATGTTGTATGTGGTACTTGAACCTAATTAAATGATATACTTTGGTGTAATTACAAAACTGATTATAAGATCACTTTTCAAATGATTTCAAGGTGCAATGGTCATCTGATAAAAAGCTGGTTACTTTACTCCTCTGTGGCTGAGATCTGATGGATAACCTGACTCTTTCATGCATGTCTTATTTAAGAATAAACATAATGTTCTTCTTTCTACCTGAGGGGGTATACATGCATGTATTAGGGCAGTTTTGGAATCTTCAGGGCCTGCATGGTTGTAACATAGCTAATCCAACTTAGGTACAACATTCTGGCACACAACTTATTACTAGGAAAAGATTTGTTGTTGTTTAGCTACATGTATAACCCAACTAAAGCAAAAGTAAGGTGGGTGCTTGAAGTGAACCCTTTAGAATTATCACCATTATCATCCTGTCTCTAAACTGCAAAACTTCAAGCTGTTCTTTTTGTAGTGTGCTGTTTAGCTGTCTGATTCTTTTCTGCTGGTATGCTGATGGAACACCTGTCAAAAAACAGTATCTTTGCATAAAAAATCTTTTGTGTCAGTAAAGAGAGTGTACAAAGAACGCTCGTGCCTTAACTCGACTAGCATCTAATTTCTCCTTAAAATAAAACCCTGAATCAAATATCAATGTCACAAGACTAAAGGAAATAATTGAGACATGAAATATATAAAGAAAAGTGTAGAGAAATTGCATACTGATGTTAGGGTGTACAGGTAAAGTGTTCTTTGAAATGATCGGCATAGGAAATGTATCTAGAGAACAGTATAGACAACTTGCCAATTGATGTTAGGCTGTACTGGTTAAGTGTACTTTGAGCTGTAATCCAAAATCATGTGCTTTAAATGTAGCTCTGAGTTGCAATCCAAAACAAGAATTTAAATACATGTAACCACAGTTTAAAGTGTAACTGACTTAAATAAAAAATAAAATCACTTATTCATGGTACAAACTAAGCATTAGTTCTACACTGCTTTCATAGAGGGCAAAATTTGTACAGCACCCTGTAAACATTTCAGCCTTAGCTTTAGAGAGTATCTTAAAAATGTACCTTTTTCAGTTAAGGCCTTAACTTCTTCCACATATGAAGCTACCCCATGCATGTCACTTGATGCCTATAAACATTCAAGCAACATTTGACGTGTTCATGTACAAGCACTCATCAGCCCTCCACCCTTCCTCACTCAGAAAACTGAATAACCATCCTGGCAAGGATTGTTGGCACAAAGCAGTACTTAGTTCTTATTAACCGAGCGGGAGGTCTGTATGGGAGAGTCTTGACCGAAGTCGCCAGTACAGACCAAACGCAGTGAGGTCTGTACCAGTGACCGAGGTCAAGATTCTCCCATACAGACCGACCTAGCTCGGTTAATAAGATGTTTATTATATGGCTGCATCTTATATGCCAATTTTTTTATATTCTTTGTACCCTTTTTTTCTAGACTGGTCTAGATGCCGGTCTAGATGGGAAAATCTAGAACGCTTTCAAAATTGATTTCAGCCAATCAAACTCGTGAATTCGGTAGTTCCCAGTCCTTGTGAGGCACAGCCATACAATAATTTGAAATGAAAATCCCCAGAGATGTCTTGCCTCAGAATCTGGGGTGCCTAGTTCTCAAAAGCTTTCAATACAAAATTATTATAGCAAAGTTACCTGAGAGGTTAAAGACAAAAGTCAGTCACCTCTGCCTGCAGATAATTTAAGAGTTATGTATACTGTGTTATGAATAAAGCAAAACTGCATATGGTACCTTTTCAAGTTCTTTTTTAAGATTTTCTATCTGTTCATCTTTCTCAGCCACAGCCTATTAAGGAGAAATCAAATTTCAAATAAGTGACATGTGGCTGGGTTTTTGTTATTGAAAATACATTGTATAAAAGAAAATTAACAATATTTTGCGAGTCTATGGAGTACATGTAAAGCTATATATATACCTGTTGTAACATGGCCAAGGATGTTTTGTCTGTATCCATTTGAAGCCCAGCAGCTTGCCGTTTCAGCTCTTGGACCAATGACCGGTACTGCTCTAGCTCAATTTCCTTTGCTGCAAGCACAGCCTATCAAAGAAATTTGAAGGAAAGTGAAAATTCTAGGTGAGGCAATATTAACCACTATCTTTAAAGTACAACTAAAAGCCCTAATAGTATACATGTGTACATGTGCTAGATGTAAGTTTTTGTAATGTTTGCGTGTATCAAATCAACTGCACAAACCTTCCACTCTTCCACTTTAGAGTTCACAGCTGCCATGATCTGTTCATCAGTGTCCGTCTTAGTTGAAAACTGCATTCTGAGATCTTGAACCTAAGCAATAAATGGCAATGAATGAGGCTAAATGCACTATTATAGTAATTTTTGCCTTTATTTTCATCAAATGGGGAGGGGGGCACAAAAAACAAATTTCTGATTCGTTTGATGAACCCAACAGGGACAGAACATCATCAATAATTGAAAAAAAGAATAATTTCCTCAGGCATAATTCTATCAACCTCTGTAGAAAGGGAGACTTTGCTTGATGCACTTTTAAGACCTGGATGGGTCACTCCACTCCTTTTGTTTGTAAAGAAGTCTAGTGGTTGCAGCTACATAAAATTCAAGTCCAGTCGCATCAATCTTTGATACTGATTTGTGACCATGCTTTTAGCTGATGATGTCAAAGAGAACTCATCAACAATTTTTTTATTTAGTAATATCTTCTGTTATGCTCAAGAGAAGAGTTGATGACCCCTAGTTGCATACAATGAAAAAAAACAAAACAAAACAAAAACAAATAGTGTTGTAATGTTATTTCCTAAAGAAACCTAGACATGAGAGGGAGGGAGAAAACAGGTCGACAAGGGAAGAAGTGACAAGATGGACGGAAGGTGTAGGCAGGCACAACCTTTACCGACTCTCGCAAAGTTGAAAGAGATTGCACAAAGGGGTTAGGGTTAGAGTTAGAGTTAGAATTATTGTATTGGGATGAGATTTTTTTAAAATTCAGAAGCTCTGTCACAACAAAAATGATTCAATACAGTACTATAATTATAAATGAATATTTTTGCATGATACCATGAGTTCATGGTTGATATCTATCTATGCTGCATGTACAAAAGAGTAAAATTCATTTGATAACCTGTGCTCTGAGGGCATCCCGTTCTTTCCTCATGTCATCAATGATCATGTCTGACTGCTGTAGAATGGTCTGTAAAAATGTTCACAAACACACAAAATTGTAAACACTTCCTCCTTGAAAAATGTGACAAAACTACACAAAAATTTCTACTCCAATAGAGTTTAATACAATCTAGATGCATACAATTCAATGTACAAAATAATATAATAAAATATGCATATGTCAACCCTAAGTTTGGTGTATTCATCTGTCATCTTGTCCATCTCTGCAGTTGCATCCTGAAGTTCTTTCTCTGTGTTTTTTATGCGTTCTTCTAACTCATCATTAGCCTCTTGGAGAATCTATGAAGAGAATTGAAAAAGAATTTTGTTTCATCAAATGATCAAACTATATAAATGCAAATTAAAATATGCTTCCCTTTATAGTCACAGTTAGTAGTATCTGAAAGGCTGTAACAGGATGGCAAAAAGGTATACATTTGGATAAAGCTCTTGGAATGGGTTTCTTTGTCAAAACTAAATTACTAATTAAAATTATGGTGTTTAGATCCTAATCAAACGAGCCTGTTGTTCTTCATGCTGCCTGAACACAGTTTGAATTGGAAGTTTACCCTTATTTCATCCAGATACTCAGACAATTCCTTGTTTTTCTTGGAAATCTTCTCTTTAAAGTCAGAGCCTTCTCCTTTTCGCACTACCATACTTTCTCTCTAGACATAAGAGATAAAAGTTTTGAGTAAATATGCTTTTAGAGTTTCCTTCAATTCCAAGGGTCAAAGTGATATCATGCAGGTGTTTCAGACATACTCCTCTTTTCCTACACAATGCCATTGGACACATCTGACCTGGTGATACACCAGGAACTAAATGATGGAAAACAGTACACATGTATCAACCTCTTGATCCCTTGGAGCGAGTAGCATAAACTTTCTCCTTAAAATAACACCAGTGGACCACATGTTAAGGTCTCCAGAATACATGTAAAGGAAATGATCACTAACCAAAGAAGCTGTTGATTACAAAACAAATTCTCCTAGTCAGCACGAAATGTATAGAAAACAGTATGGAGAATATGCATACTGTCTAAGAGTGTAATAGGTTAACATATTCAGGAAAGTCTTGACTATTCTGTTGAGGTATACCATTGCTAAATGTTACTAATTTTAAAAATAATCATCTTGTGATTAAAATACTAATTTCTCCGTAATTGATTCTTGTGGCCACCATAAAAACTAATAAAAGTGTTGCCCCTTATTATACCTGCTGTTCAAATTGTCTTTGTAAGTCTCTCAGGTCCATCTTGTTCCTTTCCAACTGGAACAGTAAATTGCAAGCATGATATTTTACTTAATATACATCATCAGTTCTCCAACTTTAATTTTGTATCTAATTAACATTCTGATCGATTTGACTAAGAGAATAAAATGGGTCTACAACTAAAACTAGGAGCAAGAGAAGCTGACAGCCTTACTATAAACATCACATACTACGATAATAATCAAGGATGCATACTATTCTAAACTAAATCATTCCTAAAACTAAATCAATCGAAAGCTTGCATACCTTAAAGACCAAACTGTCAATTAACACCATAACTGCTCCTATGTATTTATAAGAAATTATAGTGCTGTATATTCTTTATCAGTACCACTGACAGTTTAGTTAGGCTGAAAGCAAATACATGAATCTAGAGGAACTTAAATTTTTTTTTCACACTTTTTGCACCAACTGTACTCTACCAAGTATGTCAGACTCTACAACAGACAGTGGAGTTGCCTTTAGTGGTTAATTACAAGGTCTTATATGTTACAGGTCTGGAGTATTAATTTAAAATAAAAACTCTCACATCTCTTTTCAAACTTTTGTTTTCTTTTTCAGCTTCATCCAGCCTGGCAGCCATCTAAACAGAGCACAAACAAGGAAAAGAGAAACAAGGAGAAAAAAATTATCCGCACCTTTCAAGTCCAGGAGGTCCTTACAATTGAAAAACACAAGTCCAGCTTAATGGTACAAGTCCAGCTGCCTGGACCCAGCTGTTTGATGGCTGATTAGTACTAACCCAAGGTTCAATTTTTTTCTCTTTAGATAATCTAATTACAAAACTATAGACAAACAAAATTGTGCTGGATTTTCTTTAAAAGCTTTCAGATCTGAAATCAGATTTCACACTAAACCTGGTTTATTTAAACCCAGCCCTAACTAAAACTACTGCAGTGATTTAATTATACAGTTAATTATACAGTTAATTATACAGTCCCAGATATCTTTTCAATTATTTTAATGTAAGAATTCGCGACATTCACCTCTACAATACTAGAAATAATGATGGTCTTATTTTAGAAAAAGTTAAATTAGAATGCACCAAGCGCGCTTTTTTTTTATAAAGGTACAAAAATCTTTAATGATTTTAAACAATTTTTAATAATTCGTAGAATTTATTATTGTCCGAATTTACTTTCGTTTATTGTAACTATTTTATAATTTACTCTAAATTGATTTCTATTTATTTTTTAACAGGATCTGCATTGATAGCAGTTTTCTTTCCAAAACTGAAGCAGCAATCCTGTATAAATATGTTTAAATTATTATTATTATTATTATTATTATTATTATTATTAATATTATTATTATTACTGGTAGAGTAAAACTTTATCAGTCTGCTCACTTGGTCACTTTTGTATTTCTCTTGGAAGTAGGCTTCCTCTTTTTCATTGAGCTCCTGTTCCAAAGCCTACATGTAACAACAGAATATCATTAACCCAAGACAAGTTACATCCTCCCTGTGCATGTTGAAGGAAATGTATTTCCTTTGATTATGTGCCTTTGGTGGTAGAAATGTTGCCTCTAAACTTAATATACCAGAACTAAGGTAGGGAATTTGAGAGACTATGTACAAGATAGATGAAAAAAAAAATACTATTTGTAACTTGTGTTTCACAATTCTCTTTCTCCTGCCAGGGAAGAGTGCATTTGATCATTAAAGGTTGTGTATTGGAACGTAAGATTGTCCATTCATACAACCTAGAATACCAACTTTAGTTCTGGGGATCGAAATTTGGATAACAAAAACTTAAAAAGTGTCCAAATTTCAAGGTATCAGATTCACTGGTACACGACAATTGGAGGGAGGTGCATGTTTACTTCCAATCAGGCCAATATATTTAACAATCCCTGTGAAAAACTTTATCAGCAGCAGTATATACCCTTCTCCCGTTCTCGATCTGCTGAATTTCTCTCATGAAATCTTCTCCTCCTGCACCATTATATTTCTAAAAAGCAAACAAAACTTTTAAGAGATTACTCACCCTGGTGACAATCCTGTCCAGGATCCTGTAGGATCCTATAGGATCCTGTAGGATCCTGTAGGATCCTGTAGGATCCTGTAGGATCCTGTAGGATCCTGTAGGATCCTGTAGGATCCTGTAGGATCCTATAGGATCTTGAAGAGGAACAGGATCCTAACCAAGATCCTGTATAGGATCTTAATTTCTAAGAGATTACTCTAACAAATTAAGATGTATCAACAAATTCCTAAATTTGACTGAATACTTAATTTAATCAAACAAGTAGTGTGGACTCAGCCTTTTTTTCATCAACTTAATCTTGGATGACTTCTCAGTCACTAATAAGTAGCATCACTGCTTATAAGTATCAATTGAAAGTGCAATACATTTGCAAGCACTTATCATAAACATCCATTCTATTTGTAAACAAATTTGACTTTAGTAATGAACGAGAGTTCTTTTCACTCTATAAAGAACCCTCGATTCATAACAGTATACGAAATATTACTTTTCATGATGAACAGAAAGATAATCTTTTGAAAAATAACCTCACCCTGTATTGCTGGATCTCTCTCTCTAAATGGGAAATTTCATCCAATAATTCTTGCTCTATTAAGAGAGAAGTATTTTAAAGTTGTACAATAGTGTTTGTCTTGTCTATGATCACATTATTAAGCTGTATGAAGGTAAATATCGTTCACATAAACAGACAGTTTCTAGAATTACACAAATTTGTGTAGTTTGTTAATTTTAATTAGCTCCTAACAGTTTTAAACAAATTTAAATATTGCTTCTATATATGCCCATCTACAATCATCATTTTGGCTTATAATTGTTTTCTATTTGATACTACAGCTTCTACTGATGGGGTTAGTTAGTAAACATCAAACACACAAAACTTGAAGATGAACCCTAAAATATAAGAATCCAACAACTGCATGCAAAACTGTAAGCAAACCATGCCAAGCTGCTGACAATACAAAGAAGTCAAAGAATTCTGAGCCAAAACAAAAATCTACTTAACAACTCCAAATCTTAACATCATACTCACCTCGGTCTCCACCTCCAGCTTTTGTTATTTCCTCAGCAGCCAGCTCTACTTGCAATGATTTAACCTACATTGACATAATTTATATAAGAATGAAAGTCATTACTCCCTTGTTACTATGATCTGGCTTCACATTCTTTTACTGTGAGCCACGCATTTTCCTTCTATGCGAGATACGCGTTTGTTTTCACTTTAAAAATTCATTTCTTCATTCTAAAATAACAAAAGTGTCCAAGGCCTTTCAAATAATACTGTTAAGATCATTTATATACAAATATTATCATTAATGAATTGAACAGGAATTGACTGATCCTGCCCCTAGCGCTAACTCTGGAGTCACCTCTAGCCACAGTTCTTCCAGACTATCTGCTCCTAAATAAAATTTAGATAAAACGACCAGCAAACTAGAATATAAATCTTAAAATTTACCTTCATAACAGTCTTTGTAACCTCAAACAGTTTTATCATTTTGTTTACATCTTCAGCTTCTGCCGAATCTGGATTAACTGAGCCCTTGAAAAGTAGAAAACCGATATCGAATTGATAATATTTCTCAAGTATGTAACCCTGGTATGAAATAGCTGGCAAAGATGGGAATCTGTTTAGTTTACCATCTCCAAGACGCCGTACATCTCATCGGCTGCATCTAGATCTTCTCTAAGCTCCGCTACATTAGTACCCATTATTCTTCCCCAGTCTAAAGGCGGCATTTTATCTCCTTGTGTTCTCAACTATTTGTATATAAATTAATTTGACAGAAATCAGTGGATTTTACGCTTATCGCTTTTTAATTTTCTTGTTATTGCAATCTTCGCGCCGCCATTTTTGAATCTTCCAAATATTCCCAAAAAGTGGGATATAAACAAAGTTTCTATTGGACAGTTGCAAATAACCACCAATGAGAGTAGAGTTTAGTTCAAAAATCGGTATTATGAGGACTTGTGGGTATTGTGCAAATTTTGTGTAGTATTACATGAGTAGCTAAACATGACAATCTTCCTTTCTTCTGTTGACGCCTGATCTGGTCACCCAATGTCTGTCAGACTTTTTTTCACAATCTAGAAATCTGAGTTAGCAGTTAAGAACGTTTAGGCTGAGACTGACCACAATTTTAAGGGCATACTAAGAACATACCCAGGCTGAGAGTCAGTTTAAAAGAACGTCTTTAATTTGCTAATTTTTTTTGTGTGTGAGTAGCATAAATAAAGGTGAAAGAACTCAGTGTAAAACTGTGGTCTGACAGAACAATTTTCTCAAATACGTTGGGAAATTTTTTAACACTGCGGTTTTCTTATTGCCCGATACGCTGAAAAAACAACTCACTTTCTGGTAGGACCTAGTCTGTACTAATAAAAATTCTTAGTCTGTACTAATAAAAATTCTCTAAAAACTTCGTAAAAGAAAGCTCATCACAATTCGTTGATGTTATCTAAGACCCAGACCACAACCGAAATAAAGCGCACTACACTTTGTGGAGCGTTCAACTACATGTTATTGATAAGGTCCTCGCTCATAGGTAAAGCTGGGATCAAACTACAAAACTAAGACCTTCGCCTATTAAAACGCGTTTAGAACGTTTACACGACAAAGTATAGGGGCGATATAATGAATCTTGTTCACAATGTATATATGAAGTTCATATATGCGGTATTAAATACGTATGACGCACGATCCTCGCAGTAGAGAGCGCTATTTATGCAATAGCGAAAATCAGACCTGAAAAAAATCAGGCCTGTACGGGATTCGAACCACTGACCTCTGCGATACTAGTGCAGCGCTCTACCAATTGAGCTAACAAGCCAACTGGGAACAGGCCGTTAAGTTGATTCGTAGTAAACCCGTGATGATAAATCAGACACAATGTATATATGAAGTTCATATATTTTGAATTGCGGTATTAAATACGTATGATGCACGATCCTCGCATTAGAGAGCGCTATTTATGCAATAGCGAAAATCAGACCTGAAAAACGGGTTTATTACGAATCAACTTAACGGCCTGTTCCCAGTTGGCTTGTTAGCTCAATTGGTAGAGCGCTGCACTAGTATCGCAGAGGTCAGTGGTTCGAATCCCGTACAGGCCTGATTTTTTCAGGTCTGATATTCGCTCTACTGCGAGGATCGTGCATCATACGTATAATGAGTTTTGTGGCCCGGCATGGAAAGCGTTTAGCAAAGGTTTTAGTTTCGCTGATTGAGTCTACTTTTTCTGAAAAACAAGGACCTTGTCAATGTGTATTCCAACTCCTCACAAAACTTTGTAGCGGCGCGTCATGAGTTAAGCGTGGCTGTGGTGCCAAGCATCATAATCACCCGCTACCAAATCATGAGTGCCAACGGGCTAATAATTCTACTATAGCAGCCCCTCTAATCGTGATATCGGTGCATAAATCGACGCATTCAGTCAAAGTATTGTACGTCTTTGTTCCTTTCTTATATCTAGTTCTCTTTTCACTGAAATGTAATGACGTGGCCTTTGCTCTCCACTTTCCACAGTACACACGGTTGTGTCTGGGAGAATCAATGACCAGATCAGTTTCCACACAGAAATAATGATTCATGCATATTCATAATGCTTGACTCGCTTAAGGCTGATAATAAATCAAATAAAACAGTTGCTTCTCCCTTGGTGATATTTCTTTGTAATTTTCACCTGTGGATAGGTATATAACTAATGACCAGTATCTCTTTATGCAGCTGACACAACTGGATTATGAAACGATGCCAAGAGATTTGCTACTGTCAACACTTGATCAGTAACCCGGCCTCTAACTCCTGAGAGTGACTAGAATCCAAATTATCCTTACAATAACACTCCTGGGCCGGGTTGTTCAAAGGTGGTTTAAAATAACCAAGGATTTGTGTGAAATTTTATTTCAGATCTGAAAGCTTTAAAAAAAAACTTCAGTTTAATTCCATTTGTTCACAATTTGATAATTGAATGCTCTAATAAAATGGGAAAAATCATCCCGAAACCACTTTTGAACAGAGAAATTTAGAAACCTGGATTAAATTTTAAACCTGGGTTAGCACTAATCAGCCTTCGAACAACTGGGCCCTGAATCACATATCAAGGTCACAACAAGGGCGTAGCCAGGGGGGTCCTGGGGTGCCCGTGACCCCCCCCCCTTGGTAGGTCTTCTTTAGAGCAAACAGCCTACAATATTCAGGTGGCGAAAACGCCATGACAATATCTTGGCCGTAAAAGCCATTGATATGGGCCTTCATGCCGCAATAATACGACTGAACCCGCTGATACATGCGGGAGAGCAGCGGTGTAAATGGTGAGTAGCATCTGTGACCCCCCCTTTGGAAAATCCTGGCGACGCACCTGCACAAGAATAGAGAAAATGATCAACAACTAAAGTGCCTCCCAATTGCTAAACAAATTCTCCTTGTCAGCACCTAAGGAAATGTAAAGAAACCGGAATGGAGAATATGCATATTGATGTTAGGGTGTCAAGGATTAATGGACTCATGAGAAGACAGTGGAACTGTTCCATCGAAAAGCCGAAGCGTTTTTTATCCTACGAATAAAGTGCTCTACACGTAGTCTTTTTGAAGCTATTTTCTGGTTTTAGACCTGAATTTAATCAGCTTCAACGTGATTCCTGGATCCAAGGAAAATGGGTAACGTAAGTTTTACGCCAATTTTTCAAAATTCTTCAAGATTTCACAAAGAATTTTGAATCGCAAATTATCTTTGGGTTTTTCAAAGAGTTAAAACTGGACTCAATAATTTAATCAGGAGTTGTAATTATTTTACAGGTTTGAAAAACTTTAAGAAAAGGATTCCCATAAAATAACTACGATTTAAACTATTTTTTTTTATATTTCAAAAGTATTTTGGGAATGTCCCTTATCGGCTTCCGTAGCCCCCTGGTACAGACTTTGTAAAATCTCGTAGCCTTTTATATAACAAACCAGTCTTTCCCTGCTGTTCTCGACATCCGATTTTCCCAAGTACGTTTTTGGCCTGAGGAAAATTTAAAAGGGTGGAACATGTTCGATTCCCCTTTGTGTTACACACTATTTGAACTGCCAAAATAAGTAGAATGCCTTCCTTGACTTTTCCTTCTAACAGCCGCCCACTTTGAACTAAGATACATCCTTTACCTCGCTTCGTGCAACCGGAAACAGG
Organism: Stylophora pistillata; assembly: GCF_964205215.1. NCBI lineage: Eukaryota > Metazoa > Cnidaria > Anthozoa > Scleractinia > Pocilloporidae > Stylophora > Stylophora pistillata. Next base: position 21,958,706 of record NC_142519.1, on the reverse strand, counting down.
TTGCCTGAATTATGCAGACAGTGTCTTTATGTCAGGGGTTACGATTCCAGACAATCTAACAACGGGTTACACAAAATGTCTATTGAAACCTCAGTTCCACATTTTCATTCTTGGACAAATGCCGAAAGCTGGCTGCTTGCCTTACTCTTACGCCTTCGCGGACTTTTCTAAGGAATTCAATACGGTTGACCACTCTATTGTCATACGTAATGCACCAATCAATGTCTTGCCCCAACGGGGGGAGCCCGGGCATACCCATGGGCTATTGACATTTTTGAAAAAAAAATGTCAATAAGCCCCTCTGGAGGGCCTTATTAGAATGACAATAGGCTCCTCACAAGGAGGAAAGATAACTGTTTAATTTATCTTAGGAATACCAGGACACTGAGAGGTATATTTCCCCAACAGAAGTTGAGGAGTATGCCACGAGCGTGATGCCATGAGCGAGACTGTCAAACAAAGTTTCAACTTGAACTTTTTTCCTATTTATATCTGCACAGAATGTGCACAAATCGAATGAAAACTTATTGTACTGGCTATTAAAAAATGAAAAATAAACAAGCTGAATGTATTTAAGTTTTTTTCTTACATTTTTTTACTTCTGTTGACGTAGTTGGCGCGAAAGCCGCCATTTTGATTTATGCCAATTCGACTCTCTCTTTCCCAGTCCTTCTCTGACGAAATGGTCAATAAACCCTACCCTGGGGTGAACCCTGTGTCAATACAAGTTTACAGCCCTTCTCCCGGGCAAGGTTATTTTGTCAATAGCCCGTGTATGCCCGGGCTCCCCCCGTTGGGGCAAGACATTGATTGTTGCATAAACTACATGCAATCGGATTGCCCAAGACAGCTCTTCTGTGGTTTCTGAGCTACTTAACTAACCGTTAGCAGTTCGTACAAGTCGCAAGCGATCTAGTCTTGCAAATGTCCCATTTGGAGTTCCACAGGGCTCAATTCTTGGGAATGTTCTCTTTAGTCTTTAGGCGAATGACACGCAAGATTGTTTACTAGATGGTTCCTCTTGCTTTCAATGCGCGGACGACACAACGGTGCTGCATCACGCCACTCCCAAAGACCTTGATATCTGTGTAGACAAGATGAAAAAGACCCCCAGCAGCAATGAGTCGTGGGCAGCTGATAGTAACCTAATGAGACCAAGACCAAGTATATAGTTATTTCCACCAAGCATAATCTTGACGGATACACTCCACCTCTCACCTTGAAAGATGAGACAATTGATAGAGTAAAGAAATTCATGTTGTTAGGAACTTGGCTTCTTGATCTTGGAATGGGCTGCGCCTTGATTCCAGATGTGCGGACACAACCAAGAGCACAATCCTGACCTTGAGTTTGATAATAACAATAATTATAACGCGAATATTTATTCAGGATAACCTGTCTGTTCTTAATAGAAAGAACTGTTATCAAAAGGGTCCTGTACTCAACTCATAAATAATTAAAAATAAACAAATAACTCTAAGAAATCTAAGATTTAAATTAACTTACAAGATTTAAAAGAGTTATAAGTTAATTGGATACTATTGAAAAAAACTCTTTTAAATTACTCTTAAAAAGAAACCATGAATTTAAACTTCTTAAATGCCGGAGTAAAGTGTTGTAAATTAGAACCCCTTGAAAGGCAAAACTTCTCCGTCCAAATTCTAATTTGACTTTGGGAAGATTTAGTGAACATTCATTGTTTCTAGTGTTAATTTTGTGTTCAATTTTGGTGAAATATCCTTTAAAAGGGGTACAGACTTTATCCTGAAGACAGTCAAATACAAGCTGGCAGGACTGTCTCTTTATTAGACTCTCCACTATCTGGACTTGATAATTTCCACCAATAACTTTCTGACTTCGACGTTCAATGCTTTCGATTTGACTCTTACGGGAACATGACCAAGAGAGACCCAGGGTTCCACAATATGTAAAAACAGGTTGAATCATTGCTTTGTAGATTTTCTCGGCACTGCTCCTGTCGATTAAAGGTCGGATTCTCCTAAGTAAATTAAATCTATCAGCTGCTCTTTTATACATTTTGTCAAAATGTGATTCAAGATTTAAGGATGAATCCAAAATTACACCCAGGTATTTATAGGATGACGTGGTATTAATCAGTGTTCCATTTATAAACAAAGCTAGTTGTCTTCCATTCAATGCATTAAGCCTCGTGGCAGTAACAAAAATCATACACTCTGTTTTACCCTTTATCAGATTAAGGACAACCGAGTTCATTATCATGAAACCAAGAAGACAAGTTGTGACAATCTTCCCTGAGATGCTCTTGAAAGGATTCCAGATCTTTAGCAGCCGTAAAAATTACTGTATCATCCTCATAGGTGATGATTGAGGTTTTCTGAAGAGGCCTATGCTCATCATTAAAATGGATCATGAACAATAGCGGCCCCAATATACTTCCCTGTGGAACACCAGAAAATATTGGATTGGCATCTGACAAAACACCTTTGAATCGGACTGATTGCGTTCGAGAAAACAAATAGTCAGTAGACCAGTGAAGCTCTTTATTGTTAATTCCGTAAGATGGCAACTTATTAAGAAGGCACGAGTGACTAACAGTGTCAAATGCTTTTGATAGATTGATAAAAACAGCACACAGAATGTTTCCATCGTCAACGTCTTTCCTGATTATGTCCGTAAAATATGTAACTGCCAGTTCAGTTGAGCGTTTGGATCGAAATCCGAACTGGAAAGATGACAGCAAACCATTATTCTCGAGGTGTGACAGTAGCTGTTTATATACAATCCTTTCCAAGATCTTAGGTAGTACAGAAATATATAGGCCTGTAATTGTCAAGCTCAAGCATGGAACCGCTTTTGAAAAGAAGTATAACTTTGGCGGCTTTCCATTCCATCGGTACAGAACCAGACTGCAGGGAGAAGTTTATCATGTAAAATATTATTATGTTTATTATAATAGTAACTGCATCCTTTAACATTCCAGGGGGAAGATTATCCAGACCGGTCGAATTATTTCTCTTAAGATTTCTCAGCTCTCTGAAGACTTCATCATCGGAGACTGAATTAAAAACAAAAAGTGATGCGGTTTCACGTAAAGTAAGAGGCTTACCCCAAATAAAATTGCGAAGCGGAAAACTCTTAGTCTTCAAAACATCAGCTATAGTGGAAAAAGTCACAAAAGCCTTGGGAAATGGAGGAAATGTCTGACACTTTTGATCCGTTTATATTTATAGCTGCCGCAGAGCCGGTCGTAATTTTTGTTGGGTACAACTTCTTGATTGCTGACCAAAATTTATCTGGAGAAGAGGCTTTGTCTTGCAATAGATCTTTCTGGTAATTGCTCTTACATTTTTTCACTGGGTTATTCACTTTGTTGCGTTGTCGTTTGTAAGATGACCCAGTCAATCTCATGATTTGACCTACGAGCCTTTCTGTTACGTATGATGTACGATCCTCGCAGTAGAGAGCGCTTTTTATGCAATAGCGAAAATCAGACCTGAAAAAAATCAGGCCTGTACGGGACTCGAACCACTGACCTCTGGGATACTAGTGCAGCACTCTACCAATTGAGCTAACAAGCCAACTGGGAGCAGGCCGTTAAGTTGATTCGTAATAAACCCGTGAAAGTGATAAATGAGATGCAATGAATATATGAAGTTTATATATTTTGAACTGCGGTATTAGATACGTATGATGTACGATGAGTAGTTGATCCCTCAAATTCATTTCACTTTTGACTTCACTAGACATCCAAGGACACAGACGACCTTTGATTTTCTTGGTGATGAAAGGGGCATGCTTATCTACAGACTGCTGCAGAATGTACTTAAAGCGAGAGTACGCATCATTTACACAAGATGATTTAAAAACAGAGCCAAAGTCATTGGATCTCAACTCGTTACAAAAAGCCATGGGATCATAATTCGCATTTTTCGTCTCAGAAAATCTCTCTTAAAGAATATTTTCTCTCTCCACGGAAACTCAACTACTTATGCGAAGAAAAGCTTCACAATACTGATTCCACGTCGCAGTCACAAACGATAAAATTTGCGATCGTGCGTCATTAATCAACTAATTTACATAACAAAGAAAGATTACCTCATCTTCCCGAATCGGTAATTGTCGTCGCTCTTGGTTCACCTTGGACTGTAAGGACAATTCCGCTTACGCTTTTTAAAAAAGACGTTAGCTTTCGAGTATCGCAACTAAAGAAATGCCCTGTCACTTTATTTCAAAGGTAAAACACTACGCGCAAAAAAAAAAAAAAACTTCGTGAATTACATCGGCAAAGAAACTGAGAAGTACTTTTCTCAACTTTCCAAAACGTATGCGGGTTAACAGAAGTAGCTCCGTTCCTTTTAGCAATACCGCTACCAAAAATAAGTTTTTGCCGGGTTCGAAGAAGTAAATGGGTTTTTCTGCCATTAATTCGTTCCCATAACTGATGGAGGAGATCCTTCATTGATAAGACTAATTGTGCTCTTCAAGCTTTAAACTTAATTTGATCTTTGATCAATTTAATACAGAGAATAGGAAAAAGTCTGGAGGTGGGTTGTTACAGCCTTCTACAGTAGAGTCTGAGCGGAGCACAAAACAACGAATAAGTAAATAGATAATCAAAAGAGCTATGTGTAGGGCTCAAATAGTTCTAAGCAAAAGAATAACCGAGCAAGGATGAGTGGAAAGGGTGACTAGTTATTTTTGCTTTTGTAAGTCACTGATTATCCGTCGCAAACACTGATCCAATCCACGGTGAAACGAGCAAGGATTGGAACACCGTCTTAATGTTTTCAAAAAGTTCCTGCTGTTCAGAACAGTTTCACAAGCCTCACACTTTTCCAAATCTTCTCCCGACCTGGATGTTCTTGGAGTAAAAAAATTCGAGTCTGGTTTACTTTTTATCGTCTTCTCTGGGTGTTTCGTTTTCCACTGAGTAGTTTTCGACCTTATAAAAGGTTTCAACACCTTGGTGGATGTCACAGAACGTCTCTTTCCAGACGCACTTGTTATATGACTTCGAAAACTTCCTTGTGACATTTCATCAGAAGGTCTATCACCTCCAATGTCGGTATCGCTTTGTGCAGCTGTAGCAGAGTAACAGGTTTGCGTTTGAGCATCCTTTGTGGGGCCAACTACAAACTATAACATGGAGGAGAAGTTATTCGTTTAGCGATATTTAAGTCAAAATCAAACAACTGTCGTGACTGGCCCGATGATTTGCTTCTTCTTCCAAGCCACACATTCCCTTAAAGATAACAGACAAGGCTAGTCAAAATTTACCTGGATTAAGTGGTTTTCCGTAGGACATGTACTCTTATGACAGCACTGCTCTCCTACCGGTTGAGGTGACTTTTCTTCTGCTACCATTATAAAAAATAACGAAGAATTTAACCATTCTCTATTATTTGCAAGGTCAGACCGAAACTAAAAAAGAAAACAAAGCACCTAACAAAATCTGCCTATCATGCATAATTCACAGTTATTGCACTGGATTAAATCTTAAAGACAAGACTTTAAATCAAGACATATCTGCTGCCACTGCTAAATTTCCAACACAACATCGCACATTGGAAGTGACTAGATCGTGAGACAAGGACAACACTCTATTGTGTGCCTAACCACGATGAACAACCACAAGCTTTCTCAAATTTTATCACTGATCTTTCTTAATTCAAGAAATAAAATAAACAATTGATCAAAAGGCTTTTAAAACATCACTCTTGGATCAAAAGTATTTACACGTTAACTACTGACTATATCTACACTTCAAGATAAGAAGTATTCGCAGAAATACCTGTCGATTTTCCAGTGATAGCATGAAGAATAAAAATGGCCACCCTTCTAAACTCTTCCGACTATAAATAATGAACAAAAAAATTGTCAGAGACAATGGTAAAGAGAAGACAATTCCGGTCATTATTTTATTCAGGGTCCTGTACGACCTTGGTGGCCTAAAAATGTCGTGGAATGTAACCATTTCGGGTGGTAAATCCCCTCTTCTGATTGGTTATCCGATAGGGTGCGCAGGGCCTAATGAACTCTATCTCTCCGCAGGGAATTTCACGTTTTGTTTGCTCTCCATCATGCTGTCACTCATGCTTTAGTCATAAATCCTTTATTGACCAAGCTGTTTTGGTCCTGCTCAGCTACCTGTTCTTCTGTCAGAAGCTCAATCAAAGCCGCTACTCCTCCACCGTCTCTCAATTGCTGTTGGTTTCGCTCTGAAATGCAAATCAACAATTCAAGTACTTTCCTTCCATTTTATTCGTTAGTTCTAAACTAAACACACGTGGGTCCTACTGCTTGTTTTCTGCGTATAAACTTCCTCTGTAAAGAGAACGTGTAAGGAGCAGGGATGCAGCCGATGAAGATCACTTGCTTCCCAGTGCACTGAAACTAATCGTGAACCTGCCGTCACTTGTGAGTTAACTTTTCTGTTGATTCTCCTCCTCGATGCGAAGGTTTTCTTCGGGATTCGCAATTTTCCTTCATCCCCAATTAAAATGTACGTACGATAATTTAAATCTAAATTCGACCTGGAAACAGTGAACGAGACGAGCCACCTCGTGGATGTCACACACACGCACACGTAGACACGATTTAAATATGTTTTAATACTGTGTAACTGAATTCGTAGTCTCTTACCACTCTGATCGATGCAAATGGACAGTGCTAATATGCACTTAGTTTTGAACTGCTTGGCAGCCGCACCATCAACCTGAGTAGCTGGCGTTATCAGAGCTAAACATTTCAACAGCAGAGTCACAAGACCAAGGTCTGCTGCACTATCTTGACAGATCACTGAAACGGTTATATGCGGGTTAGAGAAGAATGAAAATGGACTAACATACAGCATCAGGATTAAGACATAGGTTTTTCAAAGATAATCGCTTACTATTCTGCCGTTATCTATTATCACACTTGATGTACGCTCTTTACAAGACGTATGTGGGTGTCTGGATATGTAAGTATGTAAATCTGAGCGCATGTAGGCGTATGCACATTTACATATGTGCGCAAGTCTGTTTAAGTGCTCACGCACATGTTCGCATAAGTGCAAGAGCACAAATGAACATCTGCCCTTGTGCAAAAATGCGCGAGTAGTTGCACATATTCGCCTGTCCGCCTATGAGCATGTACGGCTGTGCATATCCGCGTATCTATGTGCACCTGTGCTTGTGTCTGGTGTTAACCTTCTATTACACGACTCGGGCAGTCAGAGGGCCAATAACTAAAATCAGCCAATCAAAATGCTCTATTGCCGGTCAATGTTCTCTAAGTATTGGACCGGGCACTGTCCCGAATGGTCCCGAATGATACCGCACTTGTGTCCCTTTGAACTTCAGTCGTATAATAAATCTCTTATTAACCAAGCTTGCTCGGGACCGTACAGGAAGAATATCGGCCCTCGGTCTTTTTTTTACGGACCTCGCTGCGCTCGGTCCGTACTGTCAAGACCTCGGGCCGATATTCTCCCAGTACGGCCCTCGCGCTTGGTTAATAAGATATATATATTGAAACTTCAGTAGAGCCGGAGAGACTTCTGCTGCATTCATCAGCACTGTAGAATCAAGAAATATTGGCTTACCGTGTCCTGCTATGACAGATCCTAAGGTGTTGATAATGCGCCCCATAAACAATATATCTCGTTCAGCATGTTCTTTTAGGTCCACAACCTGCTTTAGTAGAATGACCAGAGCACGCAAGCCTCCAAGCAGTCGCACCTTAGATTGACATTCAGCTGGGTGAAAAGTAGAGAAAACTCTGAGACTATTGAAAGAAAATAAGTAAGAAAGTGCCCCTTGTTAATTATTGTCAGGTGTCACTAGAGTCATCTTCATCGCCCTCGTTTGGAAACTCTCATAATGCTTTCCGCAAAAGCAGCGTTCCAAACTGCTGCCATCTAGTCAAAAAGTAATTTGGAAGCTAAATTTGCAGCAGAAGATGCCAATTTAGCAACCTGTGTTAAGCAGTTCAGGGATTTCATTGAGGGCCTGGGCACCGGGCAAATTGACCGGTTGTGAGGACGGTTTTGCCCACCTGGTTTGACCATCTGGAGGAAAGTTTATCCTAAAAAGAAGTCCAGTTCAAACATGTTTTGCCCGCCTGTGAAAACCAGTAGCCCTCCTGCTGAAAACGTTAATGAAATCCCTAGCAGTTATGTGGCAGGCTGTAACCTTTTCATTGTCAGAGTTAAAAATAATGAGAGATACTTGCAAAAATATGCAAAATTGCACAAAATGTCCTTCTCGGATTCTCCCTTTTATGGCAACCATTTTCTTATTTTAGGTTGCCAAATGATGTCTTTAGGTCTGGTTTGGAGCCTAGAAAAATAAAATACTGCAGGGGAGAAGTGGTGCCACTACAACTTCATGATTACAATATTTTAAAATAATTAATTCTTACCATTCTCTGAAACAATTGCAGCAAGAAGGTTTACAGTTGGCTGAAGAATTTCATGCTGCTCAGTTACTAAGAGCAGTTTGTTCACTATTGCTGGAAGCAGCCGACAGCACAGTTTTTGATTTTGAGCTGAAAAAATGGAAATAAGATAACAATCAGTCCCCACATTTGTGAGAAAGCAAAAAACTTTGCTTCCTCAGAGATAGAAAACATCCTGAAGTATCATTACATGATACAACACTACAACAGGCCATTTTACAGTTGTGTACTTAGTTGCCAAGCCTTTGATTCAGAGTGAGGCTAAAGATGACCTTGTTGTGATAGAGACCTGTATCTAGTTAGCGTGATAACAAAGTGATTTACATTTGAAAGGCAGCAAGGTTTGTATCATAACAAGCTCATCCCTAGCCTCACTCCCATTCAAAGGCTTGGCAACCAAGCACACAACTGTAAAATGGCCTATTGAATATAACATCACTATCAAAAGATAAGGGGAGACAAGATGGTTTAACAGTTGCTAGGCTGAACCCTCGGTCTAGAGTTTTGGGTTAAAGACAAAGCTGGGTCATTGCCTTGTTTTTGGGCAAGCCATACTCTCCCAGAACCTCACTCCAGCCAGGAGTAAAAATGAGTATAGGTGAACTGTCAGGGAAAGCTGTGAGTAACCTGCAATGGACCAGCATCCTATCCAAAGCTTTGGCTGGATGCATCATTTGGCTTGACAACAGACCTAACCCACCTAATTCAATTTTCCCACTTACCATTTTGTGGGTTTTGTAGAAGAGAATATAACGCAACAACCACTGCAGTCCATAGCTGAAGGGAGTTTTTGTCAAGGTTATCAAACCACCTTTGACCACTTTCATTACCAGCAGAGGTTGAAAACTGATGTATTGGAAGACAGCTTCTACATGTGTGAAAGCAATCATAGATCAATTTCTGTGAGGAGGGGGGTGAATAGGGATGTAAACCCAAATCCATAGACTTGCCATGACTTAATAACCAAATTCATAAATCCATTTAAAAAAAATGTTTAACCCAAATAACTTGCTACTTGACAAGTGGATTTGTAAAATAGTACCATAAGCTTTTCTATATTTACTAAACAATTTTCAAAAAATAGTTCTCACACTTTTTGTCGGACTTTTAACCAACTAAAAGAACAATTTTTCTAACAATTTTTAACAAAATTTAAAAAATATTTATTACACTTGTGGGCAGCACTCTGAAAACAGTTGTCAGTTGTAAAACTTGTTTTATTTTCCGATGCATTTCTTCTACCCGTTGTAGACTTCTTCAGGGAGATTTACTAGTAAACACTGACTAAACACCTTGTTTTATAATCCAAAGTTAGCGGCTAATACATGGGCCAAAGACCTGCATGAAGGCTTGGCAAAGTTGAGAAAAATTTTTTAAGGCAAGGTAAGAAAAAGGTTTGGGAGCCATGGTTTGTTAGAGTGCTGCTGCAGACTGGTTTAGTTCTCAAAAAAAAAAAAATTTTAAAAACTGTACCACAAACGACTCCTCTGAGAGACATTTTTATATTTTGGCTCTATTGAATTACAAAGCATAAACCACCACGTATCTTTTTCTCTTCTCTTTGTTTAACTTGTACCTCTTTTCTATGTCTTCAGAGACTTCAAAGAGTTAGCACCTTTAGTTATTTTTTGGAAGTTCTGCCAAATTATGATTTTTCTATTGGTGGGCTAACACTCATTGCTTTTACAGGGGAGTATGGAAATATGATAAAACTGTCTAGAAATGATGGGAACTATCCCCTCAAGCACAAAAAATTGGGCAAAAGTGTCTAATATCAGATGGAAACCTAAGAAATTGAACAGTACTGATCAAGATTGACAAAATTGTCCAAGCTCAAACAAAAATCTCCAAAATCAGACATAAGCATCTAAACTTTTATTAGTATGTATGAATACAATGAATATATGAAGTTCATATACTTTGAACTGCGGTATTAGATACGTACGATGCACGATCCTCGCAGTAGAGAGCGCTATTTATGCAATAGCGAAAATCAGACCTGAAAAAAATCAGGCCTGTACAGGATTCGAACCACTGACCTCTGCAATACTAGTGCAGCGCTCTACCAATTGACCTAACAAGCCAACTGGGAGCAGGCTGTTAAGTTGATTCGTATTAAACCAGTGATGATAAATCAGATAAAATGAATATATGAAGTTCATATATTTTGAACTGCCGTATTAGATACGTATGATGCATGATCCTCACAGTAGAGAGCGCTATTTATGCAATAGCGAAAATCAGACCTGAAAAAAATCAGGCCTGTACGGGATTCAAACCACTGACCTCTGCAATACTAGTGCAGCACTCTACCAATTGAGCTAACAAGCGAACTGGGAGCAGGCCATTAAGTTGATTCGTAATGAACCCGTGATGATAAATCAGATACAATTTATTATTACGAATCAACTTAACGGCCTGCTCCCAGTTGGCTTGTTAGCTCAATTGGTAGAGCGCTGCACTAGTATCGCAGAGGTCAGTGGCTCGAATCCCGTACAGGCCTGATTTTTTTCAGGTCTGATTTTCGCTATTGCATAAATAGCGCTCTCTACTGCGAGGATCGTGCATCATAAGTATGTACGAAGTAACATAAAATTAACATAATCAGTTTTAAAAACCCAAAAGACTACCTTGCAATTCATTAAAATTCTGATTCTGATTGGCTAAGAGGGGGGTGCAAGTCTGTTTGATCAATCACACCATGAAATATTGGGCTATGCCACCGTTACTGCAGATTAGTTGCTACAAATAGGCAGAGAGCTGGAAATGAATGTGCCTCTGAAACTTACTTGTACAGATCACAAAGACTATGTAAACATTTTGTTTCCCGTGCAAGATTTTGTCCTCTCCCTATGTAAAATAAACAAGAAAAGACTAATGACCTCCACGATTCATTTCCTGCTTTCTAAACAAGCAATGAACCAGCTGCAGACAGAGTTCAGAAAAATAAATGCATTGTTTGAGAAGTACAGCTAAGCCTCCCCTAAGTAATTCTCATGACATATTTCCATTACGCTAGGGTTAGCTAGGCTCAAGATTGTAACCAATACTGGCACCAATGGAACCAACTTTTTTTTCACTGATGACCAATTCAGAGGTTCTGGTATTCTCACTTAGCAAATAGATTTTTATAGGTTTTGAATTAAAAGTTTAACATCCCAAGTTCAAAAGTACCCCCAGGCATATTGTCTTGATTCATATCCATCTTTAGAAAAAAGAAATAATTACAGACACAAGGTCTCTTGTCATCAAAGATCTCAACCTTTTAACACACATTCTGCATATGTGATCACTGTGTCTCCTTTTTAAGGTGGCCACAGAATTTCAAAGAGTTATTTCATACATTATACATTGTTATAAAGCCAAATCTACTGTACTTACAGGAACATACAGATGCAACTTTTCAAATTGGCAACTAAAATTTTACAGCTGGGGACCATTACTCGTCAATTAAGTGTCAAAAGAGCACATAAACAATTTTTTTTTTTCCAATAGCAGGCCCTGGGTTAGAAAGGTCATTTTCAACTGCTAGAATAAGGGTTGATACTTACAGTTATTAGTACAAATTGTCACCACTAGAAATGCTGAGGTCATTCTACCCTTCAAGTTTTTTGCTTGTAAATTACACCTCAACATGTCAAAAACACTCTTACTTGTCAAAACTCTTTGGCAAAAATCTGCAAGTATATCATTACAGCATGTAAACCATATATAGCATCTGAAGTCCACTTATAGCAATATTCAATTTGCTACAAATAGTCACAACAAGAAAAAAAATTGCTAAACAAATAAATCAATCAATTTAAAAGCAAATAAACAAGGTTTTCAGCAGTGTTGTATCCACACATTGACTTTTGTTTTACTTTCATGGTTCAGCCATCATAAAAACTGAAATGTGAAACCAGGAAGAACCACAAAGCACAACTGCTTGCTATCATGGCTTTATATTATTTATGCAAGCATACAGATGATCTGATTTTGAGATGCATGCATGACTGACAGGTCTTAGCACCAAAAATTAGATGCAATTGATTCATTTTAAAGGTAAAATATTTCTTTTTATTTGATATTTAATGATGAACTCACCATTTCCTTCTGCAGCCATGGCCAATGTATAAAGAGCTGACTGCACTTCACTGGGACTCATCAAAGTTTTACACAGACTGAGAACGTATTTCATCCCATTTGATGAACAAAAATAGTCTTGAGCTCTTTCTGAAGAGATGTAAAAATGTCACAAAGTTTTGATTTTAAAATATGGTCCTTCAGTAAACATACAAAACTTGTCCACTTTCCTCTGTCATTTTTTGATCTGTATGAAAATCAAAACCTACCCCAAAGCTTCATTTATAAATCCCTTATTAGATTGGGTATATCAACAAAGTTGAAATGGTAAATTGGCCACCGTAACGATTACAAAAGCTGACGTTTGGAGCGTTAGCCCTTCGTCGGAGCGAATAGAGGAATTGTGGGTTGTGTGTGCTTTTAAAAGCAGAAAATGGAGCTACGTTATTGGTGGGAACATGGCAACGAGAAAAACAAGAAAAAGCCCAAAACAGCCCCAAACAGTTTCTTTCGAAACTATCAGCCCTTATTAGATTGGACAAACAGCTATTCTTCAGTAACAAAACTTTGGCGAAAGGACTTCACGAGTCATTATAAGCAATGGTAATGTACATGTTTCGTTGACTACATTCCGGTAGTTGCGAATGAAATAAGATAACCTTGCTTACAAGCATAGGTTGGCTCGTTATATTTATTACATGCCCATGCTAGCTTGGATTTGTCAATCGTTTTTATATTTGAGTTTTGGTTACAAATCGCTCGATCAAAAGAAAAAACCGCTATCTAATAGTAACGTACCAGTGATCTTTTCAATTTCTCGAAAAAATCTTCCCTGCCCGGTACAAAAATCATGAAATTTCTCGTGGTTTTCACTCATGTAAACAATAATGGTAACAAGTTTGACTTTGGCTCTTTCCAGACGTTGTCTCTTTTAAAAAAAAAGGGTATTCACCATTATGTTATTTTGGATATGGGTCCAGCAAATTACTCACGGACTCGTAACTGCATGTGTAAACTGTAAAGACTGTAAGGCCTTATGATTTGAAATTCTTTTCAGGAGCAGAGATCGGACTTACTATTCTGCGACAGAATTACAGCCAGTGCTCTCAGAGCCTGTTGCTGTTGAGACGAATCGTCCTTCTGGTATTCCAGGGACTCCACAAGGAGCTTCATATCTTCAATGTCCTTTTCTGGAGAGTTACTGCCACTGTCCATTGCTGCAACTAAATTGAAAAATATAATACGTCTTTGACTGGATTACTTTGCAGGCAGAAAAAAATCTGAATTTTCAAAATTGAAGTGACGACTTATCCAGCAATTAAAAGAGGAAAAACAGATTTAAGTAACAACTGAACGTAAAAACCTGTTAAATCTTACCCGCGTGAGGAAATCCAAGATGGATGCCCAACCCACTCAAAGCCAGTTTCCCGCGGTCTAACGTGAGTTTATGCAAATGAAGTAAAGATTGAGGAGAGGGTGGGTCGAAAAGTGAGAAAAGGTAAACGTTATTATTGTTCGTATTGGGATTTAGAAAATGGAATCGAGTCGGAGTGACCAAGGGTTGTTTTGGGGTAAGGGGTAGGGGCAGGGAAATAAGCCCAAATTGTAATGGCAGTCCAGCTTAATTAAGCGATATCTAGCCTTTGTTGAGTTTTTCTTGCACTTTTAATTGAGCTAAATCTTGTTTTCTTTTCTGCTCAAAAACGAACAAGATGTAAGCGTCAGCGCTTAATGAGTTCTTTTCTGAATTGTTTCACGTCAAAAGAGGCCCTTGACTAAACCAGTTCTGCGTATATCTTGACCACGTCCAAACACCGTCACCTACTCAACAAACAATAACTGTTCATGAGGAATATTTTAACTCTGTTACCAAAATGATCAAGGTGCCACTTTTCAAGTATTATCCGAGTTTCTGAGCAGACCTGTCTGATCGAAATATTCAAAAAGCGAAGAGCAGTGAGGTAAGATATCAGAAACCGTGCCAGTCTACTCAAAAGGGCTCTTGTAAGAAGCATTTCGCGTATACCAAGCCTATAAAGCCCCTCGTGCATTTGAGATGCTCACAACTTTTTATCAGTATCACTCACATTTCACAGAATATCTCTGTAAAGAAGCTTATATCAGGTGACAGGCATGCAGTTTACTAAAACTGGTTTGAAGTTAAAAGTTAATTAACATTATCGTATAGGAACGGCAATCGGCGACAGTGTAATAAGAATGTGTGAATTGACAGGTAATTTCCAGTTTGCTGAAGGAAAGAAATTTAGATAAATTGAGTTCAATATAAGAAGGTCCAGTAAAACATTCCAAGAGCCAGCAGAAAAAAAAAAGACTGAATGTTAAATTTAGAAAGTAAAACATGCCCTTGAGGCATCGCTAAAAATACGACGCAATGTTCTTTATGTCACTTTAAACCATCCGGCTTCAAAATTTCTCCCTCCTGATAAGCCGAACATGCACTTATCGGGTTTAAATGTAACTAAATGATGAATCCTTCTCGCAGAGTCCTTGCTTCCAGATCTTCCCGAGGATTCAAATAAAACGTATGACATCTCTTCAGTGCAAAGTACACCTTAGATTGATGTTTCCACAATTTTGTCTGAAGACAAGTTTCTCTGCTGTTCTTGCTATTGAACGTAATTACATCCTAGGCTCCGTGTAGAGCTCTCAGCAATGACAGCTTGTTGCTGACTGGTTTCGATTTTCATTGACGTCATCAACTGCACTTTTGAAACTGTACTTGACCTCCTTTCCTTCAATTTGGATTGATTTCATCTGAACAGGCGCGAAAAGCGCTTGGAAGCTTTCCAAACGGCATCATGATTTGAAGATCTAAAAGATAACAGTACATATGAAAAACTGTACGAGGAGCAAGATGGTGTATCTTGAAATGCAAATTGAACACTTAGAATGCATGTTGCCGTGAGTCAGTTCCGAAACAGAGCACATATGACATCAAAATTTGGTAAGAACAAAAAGAGTGCCACACGAAGCACAGCAAAACGTTGACGTCTTCTGTAATCTGTTACTGAAAAGACCTACGGCAACATAGCATACGTTTGTTTTACATCATAAAGCGACAAAATTCCTAACATAGGTTGACGTGACGTCATCTATGCGTCTGTCCTCCAATAGATCGTAAGCAAGAACTAATCAAAAAGCGTCTGCAATTTTGCTTATCGTGTAATCGTAAATGATCATCAGTTTGATCTTCTTTTTTTCAAGGCTTTCAGGTATATTAACTTAATCATTAACTCTTAGGCTTACCCAATCAAGTCGTTGTGAAAATCGTGAAGTTGTTGAGGAGTTGCTATCAAACTGCCCGGCACAATTTGGGTTTGAATAGACTGAAGCGCAACTTCCACCCACTTGGACGTCTCCTGCGCAATACACGAGTGGGAAGAGACATCACAGGGAAAAAATATACAAACAACAAAGCTCAACATGCAGAAAATACCAGTACTCTCAAATTACATTTTGATTAGGAAACTGTGGACGACTGTTTGAGTTTATCCCGAATTCCACAGCATAAAGCCACCAAGAGTATTTTCACTGCCTCTTTTTAGTATGCTGCCACATCGCAGGTTTTCCTGGCTGTAAGTATTTGAGTAGTTCATCTGGTCTCCCAGAAAATTCGCTAGCGAACATGTTAGCGGGTGGTCATGGGTGTGAAGAGGCAATACGAGCTTAAAGCATATCTCCCAACCAGGACTTTTCAGCGCCCCCCCCCCCCCCACCCCAAGTAGAGCGAAAACCATAAAGCTGCCGGGACTCCCACAGGAGAATGTGACACTGCTAAATTCTACTTAATTATATGTGTGCATTTTGATTGAATGTCGTACAACCAAAAACCAGAGTAACCACAACAACAAGTCAGAACAAAAGGTGGATATCAAAACAAGCCAATGAAAACGCAACGTAAAAACATGCACTTCTGCTGAGGCATGTCGGGAAAACATGCACATCTGCTAAGGCGTGTCGGGAAAACATGCACATCTGCTAAGGCATGCCGGGAAAACATGCACATCTGCTAAGGCATGTCGGGAAACATGCACATCTACTGAAGTATGTCGGGAAAACATGCACATCTGCTAAGGCATGTCGGGAAAACACGCACATCTGCTAAGGCATGTCGGGAAAACGTGAGATCAAGTCACCGTTGGTTTTAGTTTTAAATCTGATTGGCGGGAAAAGATGTGCGAGTTTTCTGAACCAATGGCAAAACCAAAGTAATCCCAGATTATCTACTTAATCATTCCCAAAATAGCTTTTTTTCATTTAAATATTACCTCTGGACAAAAAGTAATAAATTCCCATAACACTTCAGATACATCCATCACCATGTAAGATGGTAGGGCCCCTGCGCATGCTTGAATAAGACCTGGCAGAGAACACAACAAATGTAAATGAGGAATCTTCAGATCATAAAAAGCAAAAACAAACGAAGCAACATGAAACAGTATTTACCGGTCATTATATTTTGCCCGTGAACTGCAAGGATCTTCTGTACTAAAGAAAGCCTCTCTTGAATATCATTCCGCGACTGAAACCAGAAAGGAAGTATTGATCAGATATAATTCCTGTGTGGGTAAATTCCGTTTTGAATCACCATCAAGTAATGTTGCGTGCATCCAGGACAAAAAAATTGTAGTCTATGATCGCCTCTTTCTACGTTGCCAGGGTAGGACGGCTTATAAAGAAGTCCAGCAATGTACATCGTGTAGCTTGGTCTTATGGTTGCGAAATAAACTCAAAAGACTTTGTTTGGCGACAGTGACCGATGTGACAGTGACTAAAGCGACGAGGACTCACTTCCAGGGTTAAAACCATTTGCTATAGGACAATGTACCGTTGGGATTTCAATGGTAGCCGGGTACCGATTTGTTGTCTACTCGATTTGCTGACACACTCGTAATCACCTTTACTTGTTTTCAACGGAATGACGCCCCAGTAGGAACAGAAAACTAACCTAGTTTCGAAAAGACTTTAAAATTCAAGAAAATACTAACTAATGCAACAGTCTAGAACTTCGAAATTAGGGGTAGCCCGGACCTCCCAAGGTACAGGAAACCCTCCAAACCTTCAAAAGTACCTGCCTGCTGTTTTAATCTTACACCCTTATCTATTGAAACCGCTGAAAAAGTGAACACTGCTGCAAATGGTCTGCTCTGTATTCCAACAAAGTTGCATAAAAATGACCAGGCAGTAAAAAGGAAAATGACACCAACACAGACAAATGATATCTCCGATAAAAATAATAGCCTTGGTAAACACGAACCTTTTCGGTAGCACAGCTGACCAGGCTTTTAATGAATTTCATCACTGACAAATTTGCGTCTCGGTGTTCTAATGTACTTGCCACTATTGCGCACTGGATAGCAGGGACGGCAACATCGCACTTTAAAAAAGCCACAGGACACTTCTGAAGGCATCTGCATTACGACGATGGATATGAATTAAAGGTTGCAGTTAAACAGCCGAAATTTCATGATTGTAGTTATGAGTTGAAAGTAAAGCCACGATTTCGTTAGCAGTACTTTAAAGAGTCTAATTTTTCTAATCATCTGTCGTCTTCCGAGATCTGAACTACAATTCTTCCTGCTCGCTGCCACGCAATTCCTTGCATAAAAGAGGTAAGTTTCTTAAGAATCTGTGGTGTAGCGCCGTTGGTGGTATTACAAGACAATTAACTCTATCAGCTCAGTTGAGTTTTTAATGTGGATTGGCCACCATAAAGAGGTTGCAGAGCTAACGTTTCGAGCGTCAGCACCTCGTGAGAACAAATGGAGGAATTGTGGGTTGTGTCTACGTTCTATATGGAGCTACGCTATTAAGTTAGCGGGAATATGATGACGAAAAAAACTCATGAATAAATTAGTTGAATGAAAAGCGTTCGTTGAAACCTTGGGCAGTAAGAGTGCCGATTTGAAAGCTAAATTTTTTTGTAGTTTTTAGGCTTCCCGTGCTGCCTAGAAGAGGAAAAAGCCGCAGACAGCCACATGTTGCTTAGAATGATTGGGGCGATTCAATTATAATTACTTGTATATTGGTTTAGAAAATTTGGTAAAGTATCTAGGGAATTTGGTAAAGTAAAGGGAAAAGAAAAAAATCACTACACTCATGTCTTACCTGCCGCATAATCTAAACAAATCATCGATGGTGTCGGGATGTTCAATCATTCCTTTTTCTTGGCTTAATAGTTGAAATGCTGGACCGCAGAAAGCCTGAATAAAACACAAATCAAATAAAGTTCCAAACCTTAATTAAAGTTCAATAAGGGTCAAAAGTTGGGGCAACACAACCATACTTAGGGGCGAAAGAACTTCACTTGAGGGTGACGGAACTTGGGGCAAACTTGAAAGCGGGTGATGTCACCTGTCACCGAATCTAGTAGCGCCTAGCTTACAATAGAGTTCTCTGTAGTTCAGTGGCGCAGCATCGAACCGTAGGGCCAAACGGTTTAAGGTTCGATTCCGCCTAGAATTTTTTTTCCCATGTCCCACACTCGTGACGACACAAAGAACAATGTGCTTTAACCCCTTGATCCCTGAGGGTGACTAGCACCTACTTTCTCCTTGTAATATCACCTCTGAATAGAACATCAAAGTTACGAGAGTAAAGGAACTGTACACCAACTTAACAAGCTCTTGATTGTTACAAATTCTCCCTGTCAGCTCTTTGGTAAATGAAGAAAGAAGACCTGCTCCCAGTTGGCTTGTTAGCTCAATTGGTAGAGCGCTGCACTAGTATCGCAGAGGTCAGCGGTTCGAATCCCGTTCAGGCCTGATTTTTTTCAGGTCTGATTTTCGCTATTGCATAAATAGCGCTCTCTACTGCGAGGATCGTGCATCATACGTATCTATAACCGCAGTTCAAAATATATGAACTTCATATATTCATCGTATGTGAAGAAAGAAGAGTAAAGAGGATTTGCATTCTGGTGTTGGGGTGAAAAGCGTTAATCGATCGTGTATTCAATTTCAATCGCATAATCCTGAGTGAATGAAAACTAATATACTATTCGTTCTCCTTCTCAGTTCTAACCATACCATAGTCATTCCAATTAGTCCAGGAACACACCCAGCCTCGTCACCATATTCATCGACTAAAATGCTTCCCAGGTACAGAAAGCAAGAGTGAGGATTGGTTCCATACACGCTCACCATCTGTTCAAGTAACAAAACGAAGGCGTGGGTAAGTGACACAGACAAACAGCTGTCACGGAATCTAAGCTAATGGTATCATTCTTTCCCAGGGGTTTCAGTAACCTTTTTCCATACAGTAACATGTTAAGTATAAAGATGTTCCCAGGAGTTTCAGTAACCTTTTTCCATTCAGTAACATATTAAGTATAAAGATTTTCCCAGGAGTTTCAGTAACCTTTTTCCATTCAGTAACATGTTAAGTGTATAGATGTTACCAGGAGTTTCAGTAACCTTTTTCATACAGTTACATGTTAAGTATAAAGATGCTCCCAGGGGTTTCAATAACTTTTTTTCTTAAGTGGCTGCCGATGGTGTTATAGGTAGTTGTGTCCGGAAATAGGGCGTAAAGCGAAACCCAAACACGAACCCGATCGCAGGCTCAACAGAAGGCGGTAAAAGGACTTATAGGTGACGTTACACCGCCGGTGGCCCGCTATTATTGAAACCCCCGCCATCCATTGACAACTTTTGATATTGCGTCTGGATTTTGCTTCCCTTTGTCTTTTTTTTTAGCGTGCAATCAGTGGACACCTCTATACCGCGGGCACAAACACCAAATTAAGCCTTATTCTGAACCAAAACCTGTATTTAAAGGACACTTCACGTGACACAACAAAAGAACAGTAAAATTGCAGGTTTCTCTGGAGGAGTTACAAAACAGAAAAGAAATTAAAAAAGTAAATAATTTGCTTCACCTGTGAGACCAACGGGGAGAGTAAATTGATCGCTGATTTGCCAAGACAGCGAATAGCGAATCTAATACATCTGAAACCAAAAGAAAACAATATAAGACAAAGATACCAATACAAACAAACCTTTCAAATTTTATGCGCAAATGGTGTTTAATCCTAACCAGAGGATACTTAAACGATACTTTGAATTTGGAATCTGGGAGTGACCTTCACAGTAATGGGCATTGATGAAGCAGTCGTGAAAAGAAGGCCTGTACGGGAGTTGAAACCACGACCTCCGCGATACAAGTGCAGTGCCGGCTCTACCAACTAAGCTAACAAGTTGATTGGCAAATGGTCATTTTGTTGGTTCGTAATAAACCCGTGCAGTGACGAATGAATGAATGTAAAAATACGACTGTTATGTATGTGAACTGCGGATGAATGAACGAATATCAGAGTTATCTTCGCAGTACCTCAAAAATAAGGATCATCCCTTGACGACAAAACTATTTCCTTAAACAAAAACGGCCACACAAACAGAGAGAGACCCCTAATTAACAACAAAAGAATCCGTCAATGACCAGAAGAACACTACAACGACACCAGATGGTCAAGGAAGAGGATCGAAACTTGAATGACGACGAAAACGTTAACAACGAGGAGTATAACACCTGGCAAAAGACGAGACAGAAGAGAGGAGCACAACTTGACGAAGACCCAAGAGGGCGATTAGTATGTTACCGAACACGATAACTTAATACTACTTTCTATCGCAAGAAGAACAGTGCCAGACTCAAACATCCGTTTTCAAAGAAGGATCACTGAATTGACGGTAAAACAAGAGAAGAAGAAGAACGTCAAACAGTGACGATCATAGTAACGACAACGACGAAAAGTGGTAGTAGAGAGTAGTAGATGACTTTATTTAAACTCGGATGAACATGAGGCTTGTTAGGCCTCTAGCAATAGAGATGCTAATATACCGAGGAAAAATACATGAATATAAATTACAGAGTTTAAAAATAAATAAAAGCCTAAATATAAATAGTGATATAAATTACACATTACTTAGTTTTCTCATCTCATTCCTGAAAGGTCCAACAGAAACTGAAAAAATAGTTTCCTCTCTTACCTACAACATCGCTCAATAATTTTCAGGTCCGCCCTGTACTTATCACAGATGTTGGAAAGTATTGGCCACACCTGCAACACCGGATAAATTATCATTTTCAAATTTTCATTTCATTTGCGTTTTAAAATTATTACCATTGTTGAGGGAGGGCTTTGGGATTTTCAGTTTTGCGGTTTTGTAAATCGGTTTTTCGGTTTTTGGGCCAAAAAAGGTTCGGTTTTTCGGTTTTGATGTTCAGAGCGATTTGCGGATTTTACGTGTTTTTGGATTCGGTTTTCGGTTTTCGCGAAAACTCTGATGCGGTTTTCGGTTTTCCTTTTTGACCCCTTTAAAGGTGAAAATGCAGCGGTTTTGTCAGGTTTGCACGCGGTTTTCGGTTTTGCTGCCTTTTTTTGTCGGTTTTTCGGTTTTAGAGGTTTTTTTCTCCGGTTTTGCGGTTTCCCAGAGGCCCCAATGCCCCCCTTCTTGTAATTGTAATTATTATTAATGCAATTTTATGTCTGCACGTAGGTTGAGGTGGCGTTCCTCGTTCCTTTTTGGCCTATTATTTTCGCTTACAGTGTTTTCGTTTCTTACTAAGCTATTGGTCTCTTCCAAGTCAAGTTTGCACGGCCATCAGCACTCCAATCTGCAACCGTTTGGTCTCCATGATGAGTAGAACAAAATTTTGAGGGACAAGTATGACAGTTTCGGACTCTAGTGTCTAGGTGTCTCAAACAAATTCTTGAACACACCCATTCCAAAAAATTAACTTTTGATGTCTATCTGGCCAGCACTCGATTTCAAGGACTATTTCAAAAACGAGTGCGAGGGTTTCATCAGGGTCTCCAAACATGAGAAAGCTGATGAAAGCACGAGGCCTGCGGCCTCGTGCTTTTATTGTTTTCGAGTAGCTTCTCAATCGTGCCTCAGGAATAAAAGAAATGGAAATGTTCACGAATTATTCACATGCTGTCGGCAAGTTTGTTGTCGTTATTCAAATCAAGAAGTGAGTTCACAAGAGTTTGATGCTATATCAAACTCATGGGTTTGATACTGTATGAAACTCATGGATCGCGCGTCATTCCAGTGTTTCACCGGGGTTTCAAATCACATGCAAGTGACGACATTGGCGTGTCTTGGTTGGATAATCACCTCATGAACAATTAATGAGTGCGAGAAACCAAGTTGAAAGCGCTAAGTTACAATTAACTACACTCACTTCAATAACACAAGTGAACGATCTTACCTCCTCTACGACTGTAAGAGCCGGGTGTTTCGTACCATTTTCTACTTTAGGATTAACATATCTGTGTTAGAGTGAAAAGGTAAAATAAATTCCACTTGAAATTCAAACTGGTCTGAGAGGCAGCTTTTCAATTCTAAAATTTTCTGGAGCCATTAAAGGTCCGGTAATACGGGCAACATTTTTCTTCAACTTATCTTGCAACATTGTTGCATTGCAAGTTGAAACCCTTTGTTGAAAATTTGTTGCAGAAAGTAGAACTCGAGTCTACTTTGCGCAACACTTGCCTCAACTTGCAACACTACATTTTGTTGCGAGACAAGTTGGTCACGAACGTGGTAATACGCGCAACAAAGGGTTTCAACTTGCAATGCAACAATGTTGCAAGAAAAGTTGAAGAAAAATGTTGCCCGTATTACCGGACCTTTACAGAACTTTAACACACTTCCACAACACATAGGCGAAGCATAACATATTCTTTTTTCACAAACATTCATCTAATCAGAGAGAAAATGCCGTTATTTTGTTTTTGTTTTAGTTCGCTTGTTTGTTTGTTTGTTTTTATTTGTTTGCTGGTTCGTTTGTTCGTTTTCTTTAAAACTCACCTGAACGTAGCAGCCAGTCTGTCCAACCACAGAGTGGGATCTGGATACGAGTTCGCAGGTGCAGATAGAATCTTGGAAGAAAGTACATCATAACAAAGGTCATCATAACAGAGGAAACATCCAGAGAGGCAAATCAGAACTCAGTGAAAGGGGAATGAAACAGCTTCGAGCGATGGGAAACGCGAGCAAATAAGTCGCGATTGATTTCGCTTCAACAACTGATCGGCTAGGAGGGGAAAGATTTTTCTTGACATTACAAAAAAACCACTTGTAGTAAAGCAGTATCAATGGGAAGCAATACATTTTACACTCAATCAAAAACTCCCCTAAAAGGATAGCAACAACAACAACAACAACAACAACAACAACAACAATTAAAATTCATCGCAACGTGTCAAATGGACACAATTCCAGTAACGCATTCGGTCCGCGTGTATGGTACATTTCCTCAAGCATGAACTACCGGTTCAAGCCACAAAGCTCTGCACGATGCAGCAAGCAGCCAGATCTATGTTTTGTGGCTTTACGTTGACTTGGAGACGCGACAGATTTTAAAAACACTTACCTGTTTAAGTGATGTTACATGTATTCCGCAAATAGAATTTAAGCCTTCGGAAAGTTGTTCTGACTCTATCCCTTCTAAAACTTTACACACTCCTGCAACAAATACAAATACAGAGCAATAAAAGCTGAGATATATTATCAAAAAGGAAGTGGTTTCACATCAGTTACATACAAGACTCTTTCCTAAAGAGACCCAATTTTCCTCCTTTCACAAACTCAGTCTTTATCACTTCTAGGCCTTTTTATGACTCACACTTACACATACCACTTACCCGCCTTCCATGGAAAATAAGGTTCTAAATTCCAGAACTTTAACAGTTTTCTGGCCCTTGCAAACCGCATTACAGCATCAAGAAGCTTACCTTTCAAGAGTCCAATATAAGAATCACTTGAGATGGAAAGCGAATCTGCTGCTACTACCACCTGTGATGATAAAGACAAAAGTTAAAACACTCAAGTAAACTCTTTTAAACTAGGTCGAGATTCCCTTCCTCGCGCCTCTAGAAGCGCGTGAATTGCTTTCTTCTGGAAATAGGTTGACACAGTCATCGCAACATTAGAAAATCAACTTCTGTACACTGATTTCCCGAGTAGTCCACGCAGGAACTCGAGCGGGATTGACTGGCCCCACTCGATTAGTAGCATAGGTTGGGCAAAAGCTGCTTTGGATGTTCTAAGAACTGACAGACCTGATCCATTTTTAAAGTGAACTGTTTGCCCAGCCAGATCGGAGAAACGGAGATCAGACCCAGACTATCTTTCACTTCAGAAGAAATCTTTTGATTTATATAGCGATATGGTGGTGGTGCAGGCATATGAACTTAGAAATTTATAACATAACAAGATAAAACGAAACTCAGAAAAGCAGTGTAATTAAGTTAAATTTAGGGGATTCTGTTTGAATAATCTCAGTCAAAACACATTATAACATATCGTTACCTGAGCTAAAACGTCAAAATATTTTGTCATTTGTGAGTGACAAGCTATACAAAGGCTTTCAATAGCCGAAGCTGACACTGAAGATAGTTTGGGATCTTGAACAGTTGACAACAAGAACTGAAGTATGGGATCTGTAAAAAAAAAGAAAGGAAAAAAAGAATAACTTTTCATTAAGTGCCGAGAAGACAACAGCATGACACCAAGTCATAAAAAGTGATTTACTACCCCGCTGTAACTGTATAACTGTGTAACTCTCTTCAGTAACAGACATTGCGAAACATGAATTTATATATCTTCTAAACAAAAGTGGATTGGTTAGATTTTCATGGGCGGAAGATAGTTTTAGGGCAAACTTTACACAGTTAAAGGTAGTTCATATTCAGGATTCCTAAATTGCTCGGTAGCCCCTCACAAAGAAGGCTTTCCCTCGTATCCCTCGCAGGAAACTGTTCCAAACACAGAGGCACTTAAGTGGACTACACCATGAGTTTAATTCAATAGAAGTCCGAAGCAGGAGAGAGTGCGCCTTCTACTTACCAAGATACTCTGGATGTGTTTTTATCCATTCTGCTAGCTCACCAACAAGTTTAATACTAGTGTGTCTAACAGCCACATGTAAGCTGGACGGTAAGTTTAAAACCAAGGGCAGACAGTGACCAACTACCTCAAGATTCCTGCAACGGACAGTTTAAGCGGGGTTTAAAAAAAAATTCATAAGAGTTGCGACAAAGCTTTCCCTGTTAGAATGTAAAATTCAAATAATAGCTTCATTTGACTATGAAACGATCCCCTTAGTAAGTGAAACAGGATTTGTCAAGTAAAACAATCTCCTAAAGCACTGTTTAAAGGCTGATAGTTTCGAAAGAAACTGTTGGGGTTGCGTCGGTGAGGGCAACGAAATAATTTGGATATATCAACAAAGTTGAAATGGTAAATTGGCCACCGTAACGATTACAAAAGCTGACGTTTCGAGCGTTAGCCCTTCGTCGGAGCGAATAGAGGAATTGTGGGTTGTGTGTGCTTTTAAAGGCAGAAAATGGAGCTACGTTATTGGTGGGAACATAGCAACAAGAAAAACAAGAATAAATTAGTGGAATGAAAAGCGTTCGTTGATCCCTGTGGGATTTAGACTGCCGGTTTGAAAGATGAGCTTTTGTTCAAGATTTTTACGGCTTTCCGTGCTACCTAAGTGTAAGGAAAGACCGCAGATTGCCGTATGTTGCTTAGAATGATTAGGTAAATTAAAATGCCTAGCAACTGGTTTCGATGTGTCCTTGTCATTCCTTTCCACGTCTCGAAGGTGTTCTCGGAATCGGTCACCTTGTCTTCCGCCTGTTTCGCTGATGTATATCTTTTTGCAATAAGTGCAAGTTATGCAATAGATTACAATGGCGAGCCGGAACGGTTAACATGGAAGTGCAAGGTACTTGGCGCCGGATAAAACTATAGAATCGGGTAGGGATAATTTTGTAGTGTTGACCAGGAACCACGTTAAGCCCACAGACACTTGAGTTGAGCGAAAGGTAACAATACGATTTCATATCATAATAACCAGTTTAGTTATCTTACGATGGTACATTTCTTGCTACTGTTGACATCACAAACAGGACGGCTTCCGTTGCTTCCCAAGGAACTGCGTTCCCTTGCTGTACAATACTGTTGTACATCTAAAGATACAAGAAATAATATTTATCAATTCCTTTTCCTTGCAAATCAAACAATGGCAATTATAGTACTTACTTCTTTTTCGTTTTCCTTTTAAGCTTTTTCTATTTTGAAGAATGAGACAAAACATAGGAAACGTGCCTGAATAGTCCTTTTTTCAGCCGTGGGCTTGGTGGCCAAGCCTTTGAACAGAAGTGAGGCTAAGGGTGACCCTGTTGTGATAGAGTCCTGTATCTAGTTAGCATGATAACAAAGAAATTTGCATTTGAAAAGCAGCAACATCTCTATCATAACATGGTCACCCTTAGCCTCACTCCTGTTCAAAGGCTTGGCCACCAAGCCCACAACTGTAAAAAAAGGACTATTCAATAGCTCCTGCGCAACCATTTTCATTATCCCTGTGCAGTCTCACCTGACTAAAACAGTTTCCTGATCCTACAATAAATACACAGTCCTTGATGAGATCTGCCACCCTGAGTCGAAACTCTCCAAACTCGTCACAGTCATCTGGGATTCCTTGCTGTAGAATGGAAGATAACAATAACACAATGCTGACTGGTTCGATTTCTAACAGAGTAGCAACGAAAAAAAGTATAAAACAGTTCATTACTACAACGTTTTCGTCTTTGGTACCTTCAACTGAAACTTACCAACCCTATCCCATTGTCTTTTGACAAGCTAATTACCAACACGCAAGATTATTTGCCGTCTTCTGTACCCTGTTTAGCTAACTTGATTTTTGTCAGATCATTCGTCGAATCGAATTACTGAGAAAGAAGGGGGTGGTGGTGGTTTACGCCTTTAAGCTTCCGGAAACTTACCGACGCATTCGCCCTAACTGATCCAAAAAGAATCTGAAGTAGCACACCAAACATGTACAAAGCTATGCGACTTTTCCTAAAGCTGAATAAAGGCTGATAGTTTCTAAAGAAACTGTTTGGGGCTGCGTCGGTGGGGGTAACGAAATAATTTGGATATATCAACAAAGTTGAAATGGTAAATTGGCCACCGTAACGATTACAAAAGCTGACGTTTCGAGCGTTAGCCCTTCGTCGGAGCGAAGGGGGTTGTGCAAATCGCTCCGACAAAGGGCTAACGCTCGAAACGTCAGCTTTTGAAATCGTTACGGTGGCCAATTTACCATTTCAACTTTCTTGATATATCCAAATTATTTTCCTAAAGCTGTCCAATAAACACTAGTAACGGTCCCTTTGTGGCTCTAAGTTAACAAAAAATGCACTTATCATTATAATTATTACTGAAATTAATTATTACTGTTTGTCCTTACCGCATCGGTTTCTAACCGGCAGTGAACACACAACGCTTCAAGTAAACTTTCAAAATATGGTCTAAAGAGGGCTGCCTTTGCTTCATCTTCAGTCTTATATAAAGCCTCTGATAAACGATACCAGAAGTTGAATGTTACCTCCGCTACCTGTAAAAATACCTAAAGATTTTCATTCTGAAAATATTGATTGAATAATCTGGTGTCGTATGCTCAATTTAGTTGAGCTGATTTACTGCACATAAAGAGACTGCTTACAGCGGTTCTCCATCGAGTGTCGTAAAACCAAACCAAAGTTTTACAACAGCCAATCAGATGAAAGGAAATAAGACGAGCTGCCAATAAGAACTCAAGAAAAAAGCACGCAAACTGCTTGAAGCGCGGGAAATCGCGAGTAACCGAGTCGCCACTGGTTTTAGTTTTAAAGCTGATTGCTTGAGAGAACGGTGAGAGTTTTCTGGACCAATCACATGGCAAAGTGAAGGATAACCAAACCTATCCCAGATCACGTTCGGCACTCAGTTGAAATTTGTTCCGGTAGGTAATCAGGGATTGGTTTGGTTTTGCTTAATGCCGCTCTCAGATTGGTCCAGACAATTTGCACAACCCTCTTAACCAACCACGTGCGAGACTAAAATCAATACAACCTGGCGACTCACTCCCTCCGTCCTTCAGAATTGACTGTTGTGATTACTTTAATTTCGTTTTACGACACACCACTGGAATGCACTCCAAAGAAGATCAACGTGGATTGCAGCGAGATTACAAATTACTGTACCTCATACTGATAATGCTTTACACAAGTCAATATAATGGTGAGTGTTCCTAAGTCACCAAGACTCTGCAAAAGAGTGAATTAAAAGATTTATAGTCACTGAGTATTTCTTGAAAATATATCATTCTTTCAACGGCATAGAACTGCTTTTATGTATCAGTTTCAAGAGACGTAACCAGGGCCTGCAATGTAAATGATGAGCAACGCTATCGATCATGTAATCAGTTCGATTGCTTTTCCCAAATTCTTCAACCATAAATGCGAAATGATGGAGGTAATTATTTGAAAGGGAGAGCTTTGTTCGTTCTTACTGATGAAGAAATAGACTTGCTTGTTGATAACATGAAATGCTGAAATCCAAAGTGATGAATGTTTTTGACAGCAAGACCTTCATCAGCATTTGTCTTGCGAGTCACAAAAAAAAGAAAAGAGAAAAAAATGTAACCATAAAAAACCGGAAGCCTCCGTCAGCGCGAAAATAAGCCCGCACATATTCCCTTTGAGATGAGGTGTTACCCTGAGCTCAGCGGTGTCCTGCACTGATTACTTCTCCGAACAGAAACTGTTCGGGGAAAAATACTGAAAAATACTCTCTTGAGGAGTGATTAGTAGAAGATTTGGTTCTAACTGTTGCATCGTTTCCAACTCCAGTCTCAAAATAATAATGCTTGCAAGTATTATTAGCAGTACTTATAGTAATTCATATCCTCATACCCTGCCAGGTGACTGAACAATCACAGGTAAGAAAGACTCTCCCATTTCAGTAAAAACTCTGCAGATATTGAGAGCTCTGCAAAAGTAAAACACAAAGGAAGTGAAATCTATTGAACATCCGTTTCACAAAATGCCTCCCACCTGGCTAGAGAAAGAGTATTCTTTAGACAAGAGAATTATTGATAGACAACTGTGATTATATATAATTCAAGAAGAAAAATCCAAATTCAGTGCAGAATTGTTTTTGTTATGCAAGCCAGACTGAGTTGTTCAAGTTGAGACTGGATCAAGATGCTTTCCTCAGTCCTGCATGAAACAGTATTGTGTGAAAAGGTGGAAGGTACAAACACTACATAAAGGTTGGTGACTTTGATGAGGAGTGCTTACCGGTCAAAGTCTTCACTTTGCACAGCTTTTTCATAAGCTGGCGGCAGCATCATCACATACTGAAAAAGTCCTTCAGCAAGCTGTTCCTGATTCTCAAGGTTCTACATAAACAGAAACCAAAATGTTGATTGCAACAAAGTGTAGAGAATCTTAACAGCAAGATTAAGGATACCGGCAAAATCTTATGTTCAGTTAAAAAAAATGTCAAGTAGTTATGGAGATAATTCTATTTATTAGTAAATAAGTATAGATAAATGTTCAAAACCACCTTGACAGACTGTTACAGTTACCAAAGAAAAGTCATTACACACCTCAGATGTGTACAGCGCATTACAAATAAAGTCTGCTGCTACTTCATGTAACAAGTCATTGCAATCAGCCTCATGCTAAAAGGGAATTAAAAGGGAAAAAAAACTGCAATTGTCAATTTCAGATCAGCTTTAAGAGTGAATTACATGTACATGTACATGTATCACAAATTGATGGAAGTGGGCTCCATGAATCACAAGTAAATTCAAATGTGCACTAATAGTGTAATGACAGTTGTAATAATATCATTATTGGCAATAACAATGACAATCATGATAATAACAACAATGAAAAGAATAATTATATAACGATTGCTATTAGCCACGGCATGGCATTGGGAGTGAGTGCAGGCCAATTTGGTCCGTAATCATAAAGTGACTGATACAAACAGAGCACCATGTACAAGGAATTTGATTTCATGATTACGAGTATGATTACAAACAGAATCGGATGACGTGACATCCTTCTACCATATAATCAAAACTATGACTAAATTTGAGAAACAAACTAGCCATCTGTTATACTTTTTCATAAAAAAACAACCCTCAAATCAAGCAAAATGCACAATAACAGCATGGACACATGATGCATGCTGTCCAATTGCACAGGCAGAAGATTTACACTGTCCAACTATAAGGCATTAGCACAACTTGTAACTGTCTTATTAGTGCTCAAATCAGGCTGGGGTTAACCAATCATGTTTGAGAATTTGTTTTGATTATCACAATTATCATTACTATAATTGTACCTTGCTAAGTTAAAAAATAAGACAGAAACTGTTAGAAACTAGATTAAAATAACACCACTCAAGAAACCACCCTGCTTCTTCCAGGTTACGAAGAGGTTGCTAGTTAACAAGATCTAACTAAGGTTGTAACTTACTCTATAGATTTTGCTGAGTCTACAAAAACTAGGTGTCTTAAAAGTATACTAACCAAGACATTGAATGTTGACTGCAACAGATCACTCCTTACAAATTCTATGGGTGGGAATGCACTAAGGGTCACCCAGCTACCAGCACAACGAAACATCTGCAAAAGAACCATTATCAGTGACAAGTCAGCTGTCTACTGGCAAAAATGAACTGAATTGGATTGACCATATTTCCTTAAAATAAACATCCAGGTACATGTTTAAACATGAAGGCGCGCTATAAAAGGAGAGGTGCCTTAGGTACCTCTGCATCAGTTGTCAATCAGCCGTCGTGTGATGTGGAACTCTAAGAGCTAGTCAAGTCAGCTTGAGCTATTGCTAATCCAAAGCAGTGAACAGCGGGTGCATTCCTCAAAATTGTTTTAATATGTTTTTATCACAATACAAGAATTTTTGAGATTTGTATTTCCTTTATCCAATGGAAACTGTCTTTACTTGTAGCGGTAAATTTGAAATCAAAGTAGGTGGTTCACACATTACATCATTGCCACCAAGCTGGTGGAAGTAAACATCTCATTGGCTCCCTTTGTTCATCTACCAGGTACCTAAGGGACCTCTCCTTTTATAGCGTACCTTTGTGTTTAAAGTTTCCTTAAGAAAGTGAGTAAGAAAGGGGGGTGGCATTATTTTTGAGAGGGCACTTGTTTAATATTGTGGCCTAGGGGGTAGGTGCTAATTGGGGGAGAGCACTTATTAGAGTGTGGGTGCTTATTCAATGAAGTATGGTATCTTTATTTTCACTCCAGTGCAGATGTTTATGATAAAGCCTTCCTATCATACTTACATTTACCTTGTATGAACGTTAATTCTTAAACAAAAATCAAAATGATTTCCTATGGTTTATAAAGGAGGCTGCTTTAAAGGAACACTTTGGTTTAAATAACAGCATTTTTACATAAATCTTTCCTTACCCTAATTTTTACATTTGTATCTGTTGGAAATTGGCTCACACAAGCTGTCTGTGAAAAAATTCAATGTAAGATTATAATAATTGTATTAATACCAGCAGTGGATAATTATTTTTAAAAAGAAATATATATTGAGACTAATGTAACTGCAGTATGTATTGTTTTATCTGCATACAGTTTTCTGAATCCTCTCATTTAAATATATGATGGACACCATTGTTCTGAAACCAACTCAGTGACTCAGTGGCCTGGCTGCACACACAAAAGCTCAACATATAATTTACAAACAGCTACTGTTCTGCTTATCACAAAACCAAACTCACAATTTGAGTCAAAAATGCTTTTTTGCTATTCTTGTACTTGTTCTTACAGATTGCCAAGAGACAAGAAAAGAAGGGCAGACTTTATTACACCACAGGTAAGCAGTTGGGTTGCCAAGCAAGATTCAAAAGGACACTGACCAAAGTAAAATTTTTGCAATTTTTTTTTGCATAATCTCTTTTTAAAAGTTGATACTTACAAGGAGATTGAGGACTGTGGCTGCTGAGGCACGAAGTTCCTGGGTTACGTCTTCCCTTCTGTTGGCACCCACTCTGAGATGATGACTACCCACCTATCAAGACACCATGATTATCATAGTACAGTAATAAATAAATGCTAGGCTAAGCATAAAAAAATCCACTCTGCTTTGAAAAGAAAATAGAGATTATAACATGTAAACTGGTTTCTATGCAATGGCCACAACAATATTAAAAAAAAAAAAATAGTTGCAGCAAGTTTTTTGGAAGTAGCACACACTAGGTGGTTTCTCACAGCAATAAGTCCCCCTATTAAAAGTATGACTTTTGAAAAACTATGTCCTGTACATCTCCACTCCATACTAAAATTCCTCTGGTTGTCAAATTGCTTCTAAACTATTACTCAGACAAGAACTCTGTACTACACACTACACAGAGCTAACTTACCTCTTCAGGAAGAACTGTTAAGATTTCTAGGAGAACAGGTAGTCTCTCCACTGTTGTTCCAAATCTAGAAGTGACAAAATAAAGTATTTATTTAACAATTAGAAAGCATTGTAGCAAAAATCATGGAAAACAAAATTTATATAGAACATGTACCTCTGACAGAGATCATTGACCACCTCCCTCCACTGTGGCATTTGTACAGCAAGATCAGCAAGAGTAAGGCACAGCTGTTCAGGAAGAGTATGACAGTGATGTTTCTTAAACAACAACTCTAACTTGCAACTTTGCATTCAACACTTCGACCAGAGATTACAATGATGTATTTTGTTCAATTCATTGAGGCTACAAGCTCATTATTTTCCAAAGTCTCTATTTGACAACCCAAAATCACTACTTGGCTGCCTGAAATAAAATTCTAGCCAGCAAAAAATTAAAATTAAACAATAACCTTAGTCACAACATGGGCTCATTCAGTCCAAACTTGGTGTCTTTCCATGCAAATTTAGTCCAAAAAAGGTTTTTATTCACAATGGCAACCAAAACCGTCTCAACTTGGAGCACTTGCTACATGTACCTCAATCTATATCACCTAATGAGTTAGGTCACCAGCAGATATTCAGAATTTCAACTTTACATACCTGAGTAACAATAGCATGAGAAACAGAATGAAGAGTACACAGATGATCCAAAAGAGAATCTTTAAGCGACTGCAAAAAAGCCAGAACAGAAATATCTAGTTTAACCCTTCATGTTAGTACATGTATATAGGCCATGCTGTTCTCCATGTGCATCCATAACTCAATAGTGCACGCTGTGGTGTTTACCATTTGTTAAAATTCAGGGGCGATAACAAACAGTATGCAGACAATGAACTAAATCATGTAATCAAGCCTCGATTCAGCTACCTACAGCTCTTAACACATTAATTAACTGCTGATTCAAATTCATTCTCACTGGTCACAACATATTAATATCTTACCTGGTACTGTGCCGGTTGCAGTTCATAAAAATAATACTGAACCTGAATGGGGGAAGACAATTGATATTATCATACATTCTCTCATGTCATACCTACAGACAATAGATTTTATATAATTATGTAGAAGTGACATCATACTTATGGACAATAGTTTT
Source organism: Stylophora pistillata (assembly GCF_964205215.1). NCBI lineage: Eukaryota > Metazoa > Cnidaria > Anthozoa > Scleractinia > Pocilloporidae > Stylophora > Stylophora pistillata. The sequence continues at coordinate 21,924,801 of NC_142519.1, read as the reverse complement.
GTGCGCTCTTGTCTTTAGAAGTGCAGCTCAGGAAGAGATGTAATAAAACAATTATTATTATAACATAACCAAAATAAAGCACGCACTCTGATTGGTCAATTCAGCATTCACCATTTGCCATGGGTGTAAGCTGCTAATGTGAGCAAATGCAAAGACTAGTTTTCTGCACACACTTGTTTTTTTTCTGGTCACGTAAGATTTGTTAAATAAATGAAAACTCTTTTGCAACAATGTATCAATGTTATGTTATAAAACAAATGGTAATCGCCACAGTGTACACTATTGAGTTATGGATGCACTTAGGAGGTTTGCTAAGTACTCAAGAAGCTAGAGTTGCTCTCGGCTATCACCTCCCACCACTCTTACACTTCTTTTATGCTTATCAACCTCCCAAGTGCATCCATAACTCAATAGTGTACACTATGGTGTTTACCATTTGTTAATTTGATTCGGTTTTTGCACAATAGCAATAATAATCAACGCCTCAATTGCATTATCCGCCTCGGCCTTCGGCTTCAGCAGATAACACAAACTTTGGCCTTGATAATTATTGCTGTCATGCTCAACCTCATCCAATCATTGTTAACACCTTAGAAGTATGCCTTAGAATTGCATGCATGCAATACATAAAGTATATGTCATGCAGGGTTTGTACTCTTTCAAAAGCAAGAATATTTAATGTATTTTTGAAGAAGGATTTGCTGTCTGAAACTCATCATCAGAAACACACTTGCATATTAGTTCATACTAACATTAAGCTTAATTTGCACACATTACTGAAAACTTTGCCAATGTCCAAGGAGACCCACTTGTAAGTAAAAAATCTTTTACCTTCCCATATTTATCGAACAAAAAAATTATTTTGTTTTTAATAAAAAAAAGGAGCTGCAGTCCTTGATCGAGCTTTTGTCTTCTTTTTAATTTGCATAATTCATGATTGGCCTATATGTAGTAAGGGAGTGAAATACCATGCTTTGATCTCACTCTTAACCAATCAGAGTGCACGATAATTATATCAACCACAAGCCTCAGCTATATAATAAAATATTAGAATCGTTGTCTGTACTTCAATCATAATAAATAATAATCTGCTGTGAGAAAATCTTCCTTATAACATCACTTGCAAATTTCCTCAAGGATGGCCAGTTACAGACAGGGATTATCATAGTGGACAGGGACTAGACTATTGTTCAATCATAAAATCATCAAAGGCTCCTTATAGCAACCTCATGGTATGAATTTTTGGCACCCTTGGCAAAACCTGCAGTCTGGCTTTCTTAACTTTGGAAAGATTTTTTGATTGTGGGCAACATGTGCTGGCACAATTATTCTGTTTGTAAGCATTTTGATGGAGAAAAATTGTCTTAAATTGCGAATGTGTGAAGAATTAGTTAAGATACCAGCAGCTACAAGATGAAATCAACGAAGTTTCACGCTTACCAATTTGCAGTAAGCTTAAGCTTACTTCATATTTGCGGTGTTTGGGTCTTCATGCACAAATTGCTCATGTTAGTCACTTTTAGGACTCAGGCACCCATTTCTCTGCAGTCGAGTATTCTGTAGCATATTTCCTTTCCATTTTTGGCTCCACAAAGGTATGTTTTGATCAAGTTTGGAATAAAAAAACACTGCACGCTTCAAGGGAAGGGACGCCATTTTGAATCTGTCCAAGTAGTTCGAGCTTTTGTACCACCCCCCAAATATGTGTACACCGTGACTTTGAACGGGGAAACTTGTGGGGGAGGGGGAGAAAAAGTGTTTAATCCAGGTTTAATGCATAAATTAATGTCTAACAAAGTGAGTGAGTGATTTTTAATTGAAATTTGCCCCCAAACCCCAAACCTCATAGCATGACTTAAGTCACATCATGAGGTAAAAAGCAACATGTTAATAACTGCTGATGACAGGAATAAAACTAACCTTTGTACGCATGGTCTGAGCAGCAAAGTAACTTGTTTCTACACTTATGTTTAGCCTTAAAAGTTGGTCAGCTATTTCCCAAGCATAAACCTGAAAAGACAAAACAATTTTTCTGAAAAACAACTTGTTTTAAGAACTGGGCCAGCTGTTTCTTTATCTTCCTTATTAACATTTCAATGTAAGCATAATGCATTTTTAACACATCTCATTATAACAAGTACACCTGCCTATTTTCAATTCAAAATAAACAATTATAACACCCAAAATTACAGATATAGACTAAATGACAACTGATAATAATTGTTTGTGCTATGCTGTCTGAATTTTATTCCTAGCTGGAGCCATTATTACGTCTCTTTGCAAAAATCTATTAGTTTTTGGAGTTAACTACTGTATTATGACATGAATTTCATTGCAAGGACTGATGTTAGAGAAGTCAGTACTAGTATCGCACTAGTATCGCAGAGGTCAGTGGTTCGAATCCCGTACAGGCCTGATTTTTTTTTTAGGTCTGATTTTCACTATTGCATGAATAGCGCTCTCTACTGCAAGGGTCGTGCATCATATGTAATAATAATAATAATAATAATAATAATAATAATACCTTTATTCACTATAATCACTAAAAGTATTTACAAAAATTATGATAAAAATTGGCCCGCTTCATTTAATAATAATGATAGCAATTATTTACAATTTTAAACCACATATCTAATTATTTACAAATTTTTGAAATAATTAATATTAGCGTTCACGATAGAGGACTGATTACAATATATGAGAAAAGAAAAAATTTAGCATTACTAAATAGGAAAAACTATAATAATAATAATAATAATACTAATAATAATCTGCTCTGCTGAGAGTTAGTCACATTACAGTCAAACTTCAATTATCTGCACTTAATGTAACTAGATGAAATAGGCCGGATAATCGAGGGTCCAGATAATTGAGAATGTAAATATTAACGAGGAGCAAAATCTGACTAAATTAAGAAAGATACATCTAATTGTGAAACCAAAACATTTACAAATTGTTCTGAAAAAAATTGGTCCACATTCTCATTGTCCACTGTGAATACCTCTTTAGGTGTGTATCAAAGTTAATGAGAAACGTTTTTACATTAGCCTAAAATGTTGAAGTCAGTTTGTTTTAAAGAAGAACATCTCTAAGTTGTCACCAAACTTCATGATCTTATCCTTGTTCTTGATATCAGACAGATATCTGCTGCTTACAAACACCATATTCAGCTGACAAATTGGTTCCATTTTCTCCTTTTTCTAATCGCAAAATTATAGACTGTAAATCTTTTCTCCAAAGAACGGATTGCTTAATATGCTTTGAGGACATGATGATCATAAATAAACATTTGTGACACTGTGTAGCTTGTTTATCTTGATTACCACCCTGAAGGAACCAACAGAGTGTGAAATCTCACTTAGCAACAAAGCAACTCTGAGCCAATCAGACCTCACTCAAATTTTCTTCATTAATTACAATGTGTGTGAGTGTTACTTTTGCTTTTTGAAAGCCAAACAAACTCACCTTTACTTCACTTTTCAATGCTGTAGTTTTAAAATGAATTTGGCAACAGATCTTGATCACGACTAATAAATATTCATGAAAAAATTGAGACCAGAGTGTCAGAGTGTCTGGATAATTGAGAAATCTGGATGTTCGAGGTTCAACTGTACAAGAATGATCAGCCATTTCAACATGGTTGCATTGTCATAATTATCCTTATTATCAATATAATTATCATTCTTACATGTTAACTATCTTTATGGCTTTTTTTCCTTGCTGCATTGAAAAAACAAGAAGTACAATGGGCATACAAGATGTTAAAAGAGGTGTAAGTGGAGGGTTTGTGCATGGGGGGGGGGGTGAGGAGGGAGGAGTGACAGGTTTGCTTCTAAGGCAGGCAACTCAAAAGGTCCAGCACAGAGAGGCAGGGATTGAAGAGCTAGCCTCTGCTATTCCCTTAGCAAAACAAACCACTTATTACACAGACTAAACAGAGAGCCAAGTAGAATACATGTGATCATCAGGGAAACCCTTCAAAGTTGTTATTGGTTTTAGTATATGAAGTACCAAGACTTCTTCTACACAGCTGTCTGTTCTTTATTCCACAAAAGTAAAAATTTCATAAGAAACCCCCAGAAGTCGTAATGAATAGAAATTCAGAAGTAACTTCTAATGCATTATGCTGTGGATAATAAAACAATCTGGATTTTCGGATAGCTTGAGTAGATGAATCAAAATATGCGACATACAAATTGAATGAAGTAGCTACGCATCAAGAAGGCTATCAATCGTAATCAGAAAATAGAATCAACATCTTTTCTAGCAGTAGGAAGTTCATACTCTAAAATTCCGAATTAAGAAAGGACACATCGCAAGTACCATTAGCGATCATTAATTCACAATTATCGACTGACCTAGGGACACAAATATCTTCACTGAAAAGGAGACAAGCAAGTTCTCATGAGTCTATAACACCGCAGATTTTAGCCCGAAACTGAATTAATAACCAACTTCTCGAAACTAACTTGTAAACCAAGATGCACTTCAAAGAAAGCATACGTTTAGCAAATTTACCCTTACCGAGCGCTGAAGTTCGTGAAGCCATTCTGAAGCTTTCTCTTTTCCATTTGGATCCGAATCATTGTACAGGGCACCAATGACAGCCCTGACTTGATCAACTGAGGGTCGATCCATAATTACGGTTAAAGTTGTGTGCAGTCATTCACAGGCTTTCACGTAGCCTCGCAGCCATTTTGAAGTGTTCGAAGTATGGCGCTTTGGTTTTCCTAAGCGTAAGACTGGAGACTAGTCTAGCCCGTGGTGAGTAAAAACAGCGGTACAAACTTTATTCATATAAAACCAATAAACATAAATGATGATGTAAAAATCTCTTCTTAAAGAACTTTTCCTTCATAGCTTTCCAATGCATGATTTATACATCGAGTATATAATTCACATTAAAAACTCTGTCTTCAAAGTTACTGCGGTAATGAAATGAAAAAGCGACTTGGAGGACGTTTTAGGAGAACTACACAACCTACCTCACGACAATGAGTTGCATTTTCGCGCGTTTTACTTGCTACATTTCGACTTCCGCTCTTTCAAATACATTTCTCCCTTATCCGAAACTGTTACATTAAGAGAAATGCCCTCCAACGTTGAAATCAAAGCGAAAGTAAAAGATTTTGAAACTTTCAAGAGAAAGGCAAACGAAATCAGTGATTCAGAAGGTAAGATGTTTGCTTTGAGACACGCAGGCGGGCGAGTTAATCTGTCGCGTTTGAAGTACACAGGTTTGACCTGCTGCATCGCTAGGACTCGTTAAAAATAGGCGATCTTTAATTTAGATGGAAATTTCAAAAAATTCCCCTAGGATAATATAGTTCAGCTGACATTTGCACTATTACGTTCTACTTTTATTTGCCTAGGGGAGATCATCGAGCAGAAAGACATTTTTTACAATGTACCCCAAGGAAGGCTCAAGGTACCCATGGAAACATCTTTGAACTCCCAAGGTCTAGGGGTTAACACTTACAACTGATGTCGGTGCATATCTTTATTCGCTAGTCTCGAGAAATTGGTGTTAAATCCTGATACCCTTTGCATTTAGCTGTCTTCATTATTTGTCTTTTTTGCTGTTTGACAGTCAAAAGCGATTGCAAGGAGAATTTTCAGAGTGATCTCTTTGGGGATCTTAAAAGTTAAAATGTTAATAAGGAATTTTTCTGGATGTCATTTAGCCTATTGTCATATAGTGCAAGTGGTGAAAAGTGTCATACTGACCACAGAAAATAAAAATAAAAAAGAAATAGTCTACAATTTAATTAAGGTAGCAACAAAAGAAAACAAAATATATTTTATAGATTGGATAGTTTAGTCCAAACCAAAATGATCCACTGTAATTCATGTTTTGCTTATGTCGGAATGAGTGATGTTGTAGAAATGGTCTCTTTCAGTTACGACTCCTTCATAATCAGCCATCTCAACTCATCTTTTATCAAAGAGATGACAAGTCTGGCCCAAAGATGTCAGAGTTTTATACTGCACCAACTAATGAGCCTGATAAATTAGCTGACGTTCTGTCCCGTGCAATGGGGGAGAAAGGTAAAAGACTGATAATGAGAGGGCAAGTTTGTATTGGCCAGTCACATCAAAATGGTGGAAGGGTTTATTAACCCTTAAACCCCCAGGAATGACTAGTACCTAATTTCTCCCAACAACATACACCCCTGAATCAAACATTAAGGTCATAAGAATACAGGAAATGATCACCAACTATGGCAGCTCTTGATCATTAAACAAATTCTCTGTCAACACCTGAGAAAATGTATAGTGAGTTATATGGAGAATATAGATGCTAATGTTTCAGGCTAAAGGGTTAATTGTTGTGCACATTCTGGTCCTGAAAATCAGCAGAAACCTATAAATTGAAGAAATCTGTCAGGTTTCAGTCACCTCTATTTATTATGATTTTGGGGAAGCTGTTTCCATGCAATTCTGTTTTACTAACTCTCCCATATGGATCTATTATGATACAAGTAGTCATTGAAGTCTCTAGAGAGTCAGCCAAGAAGTTCTCCATTGAGTCATTGTTTAAATTTATTATCTTGACTTCTTGAGGTTGGAATTAATTTTTTTTCTTGATCAGGTGTGGTTAAGAAAAAGCGCCTCTTATATCTTGTGGGACAGACAAGAGTACACTGTGATGAGGTTGAAGGATTGGGTTGTTTTATGGAGTTAGAGGTTTGACAATGTTTTTTTAATACACATAATTATTGAAAGAAATCATTATTTGGCAAACAGATGATGTACAAGAATCAGGATTGTCTTCACAGGCGAACTGCAATCAAAGAAAATGTTGGAAAGAAAGCTAAAATAATATCATTCAGGCTTCAGTTGGATGCATACCCATTCCTCCCAGATATTACTAGGGAACTACTGTCAAATGAGTGGCAAAGCCACATGTTGGGAGCAAGGCAAATTTTAGTCAGTTAATTGATATAGCAAAAGAATGTACTCAGAATTAAATGAAAGAAATGAATCATATGTTGACCCAGGGATGATATGTAATTAATTATTTTGATCCTTGCTGGTGGGATGCAATTAAAGAGAAATACTTAACTTTGGGCTTCCTTTTCCATGATTTCTTTTGTGGCATTTCACTCATGATGATCATTTCATTACTTTAAAGCTTCTGTGCAGTTGATCACTCTCAGATCAAACTTTTCATTGTAAGAGAGAACAGACCAACATAGTTCAGTTTAACAACAACAAACATATGAAACATATGTGTGAACTGTGGTTATGAGACGTATATGAGAACGATCCTTCGCAGTAAAGCACTATTTGAGCAATAGTGAAAATCAGACCTGAAAAAAATTTCAGGCCTGTACGGGACTCGAACCACTGACCTCTGCGATACTAGTGCAGCGCTCTACCAATTGAGCTAACAAGCCAACTGGGAGCAGGCCATCAAATTAATTCGATATAAACCCGTACATGATAAATCAAACAACAACAAACATATGAAACATATGTGTGAACTGCGGTTATGAGACATATATGAGAACGATCCTTCGCAGTAAAGCACTATTTGAGCAATAGTGAAAATCAGACCTGAAAAAAGTTTCAGGCCTGTACGGGACTCGAACCACTGACCTCTGCGATACTAGTGCAGCGCTCTACCAATTGAGCTAACAAGCCAACTGGGAGCAGGCCATCAAATTAATTCGATATAAACCCGTAGATGATAAATCAAATAACAACAAACATATGAAACATATGTGTGAACTGCGGTTATGAGACGTATATGAGAACGATCCTTCGCAGTAAAGCACTATTTGAGCAATAGTGAAAATCAGACCTGCTCCCAGTTGGCTTGTTAGCTCAATTGGTAGAGCGCTGCACTAGTATCGCAGAGGTCAGTGGTTCGAGTCCCGTACAGGCCTGAAATTTTTTTCAGGTCTGATTTTCACTATTGCTCAACTAGTGCTTTACTGCGAAGGATCGTTCTCATATACGTCTCATAACCGCAGTTCACACATATGTTTCATATGTTTGTTGTTGTTTGATTTATCATCTATGGGTTTATATCGAATTAATTTGATGGCCTGCTCCCAGTTGGCTTGTTAGCTCAATTGGTAGAGCGCTGCACTAGTATCGCAAAGGTCAGTGGTTCGAGCCCGTACAGGCCTGAAATTTTTTTCAGGTCTGATTTTCACTATTGCTCAAATAGTGCTTTACTGCGAAGGATCGTTCTCATATACATAGTTCAGTTTGCATCTCTTTCAATTTGCTTCACTGTAGGTAGTGATGAAGGAAAACCAAAGCACATTTGAAGGAGAACAAATTGCAAGGGACTTGATGTCAAAGCTAGGAGTTGAAGAAGCTGATCTTGTTAAGGGGGCTTATATAGATTTACTCTCTACAAAAACCACACAAAACAAAAGTGTGTGGTAGGTGGAACAAGTAAATATAACCTGTACATTCATTGCTAAACTAAAAGAATAACAATAGAATAATTGCCGGAGAATAATTATTGTACAGCTTTTTTAGTTTTAAATATTTTTGCTCATTTCTGAGTCTCAAAAAACTGTGTAAACCAAAATTTTTCTCTTTTTCTTAACTTATGCAAGGTTGCTTATGTCAGAATAGCATTTGATTTTTAAAAACATATGTTGTAAAGTTAAGCATAGCGAGACAAAGCATGACAAACAATTCTAAAGTAAGCTATGATTACATAATTACAACCAGAAATATGATTTATGTTTATGTGTAACCCTTTTTAGTTAGAGTATTTGTGAAAATATTCCCACTACGTGTCGTATGGAATATGGAATCTTGTACATGCTTTCCTTCAAAAAACAGGTAGGAACACCAGTTCCACAGGATTTATGAAAGTGTCCTCTCTTATCTGTGAAATTGCGCATATGTGGTAATTAAGTTGTTTATTCCAAGGGAAACTCGTATTATCTTCTTTATTTTGTATCACGTATGATTTAGCTACCATTATGTATATAAGAACCCTGATTCAATCAATAAAGGAGATTCAGTTGATTGTAAAGCAGTTGAGTGTCCTCCACCCCGTGTGTGAGCTCACGTTAAACCCAACGTTTGCCTAGGCATCGAAACGGCTTGACGCTTACCAACCCTCGGCCAAAGTTATACTACACATACATGTGCTTTGTCTCAGAGTTTTCTTGAGGCAAAGGAGATTGGAGAATTCTCCTGCTAAATTTCTCTGTCCTGAGCTTTTTTTTGTCAGAGGTAGGAAATTTCTTCCATTCCTTTAAACTATTCCCATGCTACTATATTTCTAAATAAAAACTGTTGTCACTTTCATCTTTTTTCGTGTTGTAAACTACCCACATTGTAAGTATAATTTTGATATAGGAGCACTTGTTACCATACATCTAAGTTTCTGTTTGGGACAACAGACAAATGACTCATCATAAATGTAAATAATGGATTAGTTTTGAAGAGTCTCTTTCACAAGCTCCTTTTCTTCTTCAGATTTATTAGGTGCTCCATTTTATCTTAACAATGACACACCTAAGGCATGGGTCATTTCAAAGTAAGGGATTATCATATTGTAATAAAATTGTGTCTATGCATGTTTAAGAAAATCCCATCCCAATTGACATCATACTGATTTTTGAGGATATGTCTCTAGCATGTCAAATGAGAAGAAAATGGTTCAAAATGTTCAAGCCTTACTTTAAGGAACCATAGTTAAAGTACATTGTTTCGTAGTATCCCTTTATATCAAAAAACATAGGTCTAAGGAGTTTATGAAGTTAATTATACATGCTCTATTTCCAATATTTAAAATTGTGGATTTTCACTTCATTTTGCCAAAAAGTAGAAATGCATAGTCTGTGTATACTCTATCTGAATTTTAATTAACTTTTCTTCTTAGAAATTTACGACCGTGGCATGCAGAACCTTTTTTGTGTGTGTTTCTTTGAAGTTGTAACCCACCATAAGGGTTGACTTAGCCTGACATAAAACAAAGGCAAAATTCCTGCTCTTTTATTGGGGAAAGAAAGCTTTGTGGAATATTTAGGATCAATCAGACTTTGCATATTTTCCTTGATGGCTTTGTGTGGAAAATAATAGGTTGCTTGGCCTTGTCACGCAATGCGCAAGAGAGTGCGTTATGTTACTCGTGACTCAACGCGCGCGAGAAAGTGTTGCGTTACGTTTATTTATTTATTTATTTATTTAATGATTTGTACCAGGTACTGGAGCAGAATCAATAGGACATGGGTCCCCTACGAGGTTTTAACCTCCAAAAAACCCACCCATCCCACCCCAGGGGAGGACATCCATCACACAGTAATCTCGTGCGTGGGAAATTAACGTCTCCTACCCCTAACCCTGCAGGAGACGGGACCTCCATTTATTCGTCCCTATCCGAGAAGACTAGAATATCTAACCATTTCTTGATGTTACGTTAGCAAGTAATGGGTGCTCGGGAGACTAAGAAATTCGGTAATGTTTAGTACATACCGTACTTTGCCACTACAGAGCGTATATAGCCGCAATGATAATTCAAGTTTACTTTCAACCGTTGTTGGACGTTCCTTTTTCTAACGCGAAATGCGGCAAGGCTGGAGATTTTGAGGGTCGAGAACCGCCATAACCTAGTTTTTGAAAGACAAAGGGGAAACGTTGAAAATAAGAATTTCAGAAATAAAAAGGGTGAGGCCTCCGTCCAAATTTGTCTATGTATAAGGGAATAAGAGAAACATACGTTTCTTTTCCTCTCACCTCGGCTACCCCACTGCCACTTTCCGCTTCGAAGAAAAAAAATGAGGTTGGTATCTATGATTGGTGGATGCAAAACATGTACCCACCTCCGGTGTGCTCATTTAAACAGTTCGATAGAAATCTACTTCTATTTTGTTTCCTTGGAAAAGCATCGTTTATTCCACCAAGCAAGCCTGCGCACTAGCACAGAGGACGCTAAGGCTAAATGCAGGAAAGACGCCCAGAAGCTCGTCAAAGTTTCCCGCGAACGAGTGCCTAGCAACGGGACTCACTTAGCAACAACACAACAACGAAAGTAAAATGGCTGATCAAATGTCAGCAACAGTTTGATTGAGATTACACTTCGATCTGCTCCATTATTTCAAGTTCAATTTTGCAGATTTTGATACAAAAATATGGCCAAGGTTGCAGTTGCTCCGGCTGTTCATAGTTTTTCAGATCTTCGACCGTCTTCGCGTGCACTAACGATAACACCTCGGCCAGCTTCCAGAAAGTCAACTGGCTTTGGAGCACTTGATCGTCCTTCATCTGGAAATGTTTCACGCGGGCGGAATGTTGCTGTTTCTTCACTTGAATCAAAAGGAGCTGCATCGGGTATGTTCATCATACGCCCAGGAAGGCGAGACTCTTCCAGTTCAAGTTTAGGTGGGTGATACAAACAACTTGTTGACCCGAAGAGCGTATGCAATCTGTTGCTCTTTTTTACTTTAATTATGATCTGATTGGTAAAAGATCATTCGATTTTGATTTTATATTCGTTAGTATTGTTAAGTATTTTATAAGAAATCGGAGTTTCCCTAAATACTTGTCCCATTTATATTTTTGGTTAAAATCGAAATCTTGTGTCGCATTTCAATCAGAACAATTAGAACAATTAGAACAATGGTTCGCTCGCGCAAAACAGAGCACTTAATCACTAGCGCGCGGAACTCATTAGGATGGATTGTTGCATGTCATACAGATGCAAGTGAACTCCTTGTGCTCGAGCAAACTATATGTTTAGTAGGATCGTTTACTATGGAGCTCAGTAGGATGCTGTGTAATGCTCGATTACGTACATTTGAGTTATTGAACAACATTACTTGCTTTCGTTTGCTTATTTTCCTATGTTTTGTATAGGTTCACCAAAATCTCCAGACGCAAATTTGAGTTTCATTGAGGTCGAGTCACGTCTGAGAGAAAAGATCCGAGTGAATGCCGCTGAACTGCGTCAGGTGAGATCCCAGTTACCGTTGGTTTCAATATATAAAGACATTCCTCTGACTGTGTAACTTATTTACCAAGCGTGTCTCCATTCTCACCTTCAATATCCCAATTTTAATTTCCCTTCCTGTTTGCCGTACCTTTTTATGGTAATCCTGAAAATTCGGAGGCAAATTATAGCTACCGGTATATCTCTTACTGAATGTCTTCATCCACTATCATCACTTTTCTCCTTGAAAATTTATAAAACTATTTTAAGGAGAATTTACTTATTGGTTGCAAGGTAGTTATCATGATTTCTAAACAGCATTTGAGAGGAAGAAGTTTGTCTTAGTTGAGTTAGGGGGACAAGTCATCCACTTGTTATATGTCCTTCCAGATTCAAATAAATGCAGCAGAAAGACCTGTGGAACATGAATGATAGCCAATCCCTGACAACTTCATTCTTGTTTTTAGTTGTATGCTTTTTTTATTCCTTTTGGGGAATTATTCTCATTTTCTATTTTGGTATGGTAATGTGGTTCTAAGTATTATGCCCATACATGTATTGTGATCTGAAATATTGTTTTAAATATTAACATATTTATCTTTTTTCTACAAGGCTCTTCAAACATTTGATGCAGAAAAGACCCACACAGTAACTCAAAGTGAATTTAAAAGAGCTCTGGATTCATTTTGTGTACCTCTTACAGAGGATCAGTTTGAGCAACTCATTAAAAAGGTGCAGAATTTAAATGTCCCTCTGATTAATGCATTCAGAATATGGGTACATCATCCCCAACTATATCACCCTGACCCAAAGAATAATCTGTCTTCCTCCCCTCTTCAAGTATGGTCATGTTGCCTGTGCCATATTAGATTTACCAAAGTTGTTGATTATCTAATGCCTGCATCATTTTAATGCTTACATATTGACAAACAAATTGTTTATTGAGTTCATAAAGTGTTTTCCAAACTTGGCAGTAATTATGAGTTGTTTGTCTTAAGTTCCTTGTTTTATTTTATCCCTTTCAGTATAAGTTAGGAAAACACTTTAAACAGCTGCTGTGCTGTTTTCTATCCTGTTTGGAGGTCTTCTCACTCTAGTCTAGATCCACCAGAATCAGGGGAAATGTAACTACTTGTATGGGTGTGGTCACTCAGGGAGGGGGAAATGAGTGGGTCAATGTGACTTGCTATTTTCATGTGTCAGACCTGACTTGAACTTTGAACTAGCATATTTGTATTTTGTTCTGTTTACTGTTGTTTTTGTTGCTATTGTTGTTGTTGTTGTTATTCAGTCTGCTATGTCTTAATTTGTTGTGAAATGTATGCATGCCCACTTCACACCACGGGAGCCTGTGATTCCATTGCCATATTAAGATACTGACCTATTCTTGTTTTCCCAATCAATGTGTGAACACCAATACACAGCATATTGTAGCAGTATTTCTCAGTGTACAGAACAGTCAGCCCTTAACCTTTAGTAAAATACCAATAGTAAGGGATAAATCAAGGGAATTAAAATTAAGGGGAGGGAAAAAATTAAATGTTTTGGAATTTGTTTGATTAAACAGATTGGTACAAACAGAGATGGATCAGTATCATATATTGAGTTCTTAGAGAAGTACCACCAGAGAGGAGGGACACCAGAAGGGCTGCGATTTCTTGGCACTCTACACAAGTAAGTGTCTCTTTTTGTTAAAGGTACATATTTATTTTTACTTCAAATATTGTGCTACTGTAACACCCTTAATGATGTACTTCACAGTTTAGGGGAAAGTTTTCTTAGAAGTTTCCTAATTTGAGATGCCACATGTTGGGAGTTTGGAGTCTTGTCTTATATTAGGCAGGATTGCCCTATATAGCCAAATAAATATGGTAAAGTTAACCAGTGATCATCCGGGTGGTCATGAAAAGGATTGTTGTAGGTGATAGCTACTGATATTTATGTTTCCACGACCTTTGGGATGTCATTGTCTGCAGAGGCAAGTGAAGAATTTCATTAACCTAGAGGGGTTGATTGCAGTAAAGCTACAAGCAATAATATCATTACTGACAGTAGTTAATTTGTCATAGTGTTTGGATATGTTTGAAACCAGGTGTAGAAATCAGAGCTTTTTCAAGCCCTGACCATTACATATTGGTAGCAATCAAATAGCCTGTGCTGATTATAGTTTTGGAGGACTTTGAAGTGTACACAAAACCACTAGTCATACAGGCTACAGCACATCTTTTAAACTTCAACCCTCAGATTTACTGTTAATCCTCTTTGTAATTACAATTTTTGTGTAGGTTTAACCAAACAAAATCTCCGGGAGATGCCTTGGCCATGGATGAGGTTGAGAACCAGTTAAGGAGGAAGGTAAGAAATTTTGTCTTCATGTTATACTAAATGGTAATTTTTATTGATATGAATATCCATAAAATTATTAATGATTTAAAACTTCTATGAGACATGTAATTGTATGATTTACACTTGTTCTTTTTAGATGGGTGGTCAACTACAAAGTGTGATGAAGGCTTTAAGACTCTTTGATTATAACAGAGATGGTCACATACAGAAGCATGAGTTGAAAAGGGTCATAGAGAACTTTTGCTTCAGGCTGACAGATGAGCAGTTCAACAAGTATGTTCAGAAAGAACTCACAATTAGATTACAAGTAACCAACATTTTTGCACTGTGAAGAAATTCTTTTTTTTCCAAACTGGCTAGTGTAATTTAGATAACTTCAAGACTTGTCTCAGGATCTAGCTCAAGCATAAAATTTTTGTAATCTACATGTATGTTCTACATAAAAAAGAAGGTTGCTTTGGGAGAGGAATTCAAGCAGTGTAGCCAAAGATGTGGGAGTGGGGGCACATGTACAGTTTGGCAGGGGGTTAAGTTTGCAAAGTGTAGCCAAAGAAGGGGTTGGAAGTTTGGTGAATGGGACAAATCTCTTGTTTAGAAAAATGAATAAAGGCTGATAGTTTCTAAAGAAACTGTTTGGGGCTGCGTCGGTGGGGGTATAACGAAATAATTTCAATATATCAACAAAGTTGAAATGGTAAATTGGCCACCATTACGATTATAAAAGCTGATGTTTCAAGCGCTAGCCCTTTGTTAGCCCATTTACTCCGACAAAGGGCTAATGCTTGAAACGTCAGCTTTTATAATCGTAACAGTGGCCAATTTACCATTTCAACTTTGTTGATATACTGAAATTATCTTGTTTAGAAAAAGTTAAGTTATTATAAGAAAGCAGGTTGGTATGCTCCACATGCTATGATGACTTTCCTGTGTATGAAGGACTCTCCACTCCTGAGGCCCTCCTGAGGCCCTGACTGCTGTAAGTCCTACACAGTCCATGAATGTGTCAATAAAGTTTCCAGTTTTATAATCACATATTTTTAGAGAGACATTTATTTTCTCACCAAAGATTATTTTATATATCACATATTTGCCTCAATATTTAGCAATCCTTTAATATTTCTACCTATTTCTATGCACTATAAAGTTATATTTATCATCACAGGTTGTGGTGTAAATATGACATGACTCGGAATGGTCACACTCTTGAGTACATGGACTTTCTTAAACGACTTGGGGTTAATGCAAAGCCCAAGAATCAAACAAGTAAAACAGGTGAATTCTTTCTTCGTTATGGAGTATGTTCAACACATATTTACAGGTGCATGTTACAACAGCTAAAAATTATTCAGTCCAATACAAGGTACGTTTATGTTCATGGATTTAAGACTTAAAGTGAACTTGAAAATAATTTTGCTATCAACCAATTATTGCAAATACAGATAAATCATGAAATTTAACATGTGTTGAGTGTTTGTCTTTTTTCAATTTGGTTCACTTTAATCCTTGATTTTTGGGGAAATTCAGATTCAGTTTCTTATAAGGTGAATAAATAAAAATTTCATCACCTACTATAATTGATGATATAATTGCACAATCAGAATTCCGTTGTAATGATGTAACTCTAGACAACTCAAAATCAGTGGATCAGTATCTACAATGTATGTGTATCATTACATGGTTGTTTTAAATAAATAGGATTTATTGCAGTGAATCAACCAGTAGTATCTGCACTGATTGTAATTAAATATTAATAACTTCAATGATATGCAGGTGTAGAATAATCAAGGAGGTTTGTAGTTAACCATCAAATGATTGAGACTTTTAACAAGCAAACATTTTTTCTTTAGTTTGCCTCAATTCTACTTAGTCCCTAAATTCTGTGAACTATACATTCTGCTTTTGAAAAAATAATGCAAACATGTGCATTTTCATTAAGGAAAAAAGCTGTTTTCATAAATTAATATTGACTTGCATATTGAACTTTCAGGACTTTTGAGCTATTGAAAATACTCAACAGTAGATTAAAAATAAGCTTCCAGTAGAAATATTCCTAGGGGTTGTTTTAATTTTCGATTCACTTCTTTATTTGACTTGTTTTGAAAACAAATTATTCATCTACCCATTAAGGGTTGAGTATTCACCTTATAATTAAATATTAACCTCCTCAATATTGTCACATAAGTCATAACAAAAAATAAAACTAACAATTATTACAGATTCTCCTTAGCAACACTAGCTCAGTATAAACTTAGGTGGTTTCTATCAGGCAGTCTAGAAGTTCTAAGAGATTCAACAGAATCAAATTGGTGGTGATAATTTTTTTAGAGAAGCAATCTTCTCATAAGTCAGATCACAATGCATTTGGCCATGGAAACTCCTTTTAGACTTGGAGGACAACTAAGAAGGCCAAACCAGGGCTGTGCTCTTGATAATTTAAAAAACAACTTTACATTCTACATGCCTTTGAAACATGTTCCCTCAAAGTCTAAGACTCACAGGCAGTCATGTACCTTCCCAAGCATTAATAGGAATGCTCCCCTGAGGCAAATCTTATTACAAGATCACTACAATGGTGAAATGCCATTTTTCTACTCCTTAGAGGGAAAGAAAATCACTTCTGAAAGTATCAGTCTGAGAAGAACTCCCAAAACATCTTCTCATCTTCATCATAGAACACAGAGTATGTCATGAGTAGGAATCATGTAGTTTTGCGTGTATTTCTTCATGTTAATTAAACTGCACCTTTGTCATGCTATAAGTGCTTTAAGTTTATATAGTTCTTATTTGATAGGTTTATCTGTTTTTATTTTCTATCCATGCCTTTTGGGTTATAACAGTGTGTGCAGACACATGTTTTGTTTCATAGATACTGACTTAATTGTAGAGTATGTAGAGGTTGCATATACTTATAAGGTACAGGAGATTGTGAAATGATCTGTAAAATGAGACTATTTGAGTCTTAATTTTATTGATCATTGCTCGTGACATTTGTTTCAGGCCAAGTTGAAGGTCAACAGTTGGTGAAACTTGCTGCAATAAACAGTAGGCCCAAATCAAACCAAGAGAGGAAGCAAAGTCCTCCAGTTCTTACCATGGTAGAACTTGAACATAAACTCAGAAAGAAGGTAGATAACCATGTGATTTTTTTAAAGAAGTGTGTGAGCTGTTGAATAGCACCATTGAATCTGATCTGAGTTACAACTGACTTTGCACTATTAAACTGAGTACACATGACCATAAAATTGGTTGCAACCTTTTTCCCTTTATGGTAACCTCTAACCAGCTTCAACCGTTTGACCCCTAACAGTGACAAGCATCTAATTTCTCCTTACATTATCACCCCTGAATCACACATTAAGGTCATGAGAATATAGGAAGTGATCACCATCTAAAGAAGCTTTTGATTATTCAACAATTCTCCTTTTCAGCTCCTCAAGAAATGTACAAAAATAGTGTGGAGAATATTCAAAGTGATGTTAGGGTGTAAGGGTTTACATTATTACTGATTATAGCCATTACAAAACTTAACCTTTTTTCATCAATTTATTTACAGACACGAACTGAAGTTTAGTTTTTCTTTTTCTATTTCTTTGTGTGTTTTGTTTGTTTCCCTTTTTTTTTTTTTCATCTCCTGTTTTGAAGTTCGAAAAATCAAAACTGCAGAATAATTTTTTAAATCTGTACTTTTTAGTATGCTAAACTGGTAGAGACTTTAAAAGAATGTACTATTTAATTCCTTTTATAGATGTGTGAAAATCATGGCAATATTACTCGAGCTTTTGTGGCATTTGACAAGCGTGGGGATGGATTCGTAACCTTGGATGAACTTAAAAGAGTTTTGTTCAACTTTGCCTTTCCAATGTCAAACAAACTGTTTGTAGAGCTGATGGACAGGTATGATTATAAAGGGGAAAAATATAAAGATTGATGTGATATATAAAGAAACTGTGAATGCAACCCACTTATGAAAAAATATGGAAAACTTGATTTACCAGATCAGAATTAAAGTACTGTAATAACAATTAGCATTGATACTTTATATTTTTGACTGTTTGATAGTTTATTGTAATTAAAAACTTTTAAAGAGTAAAAACAGATAGATCAAACTTGCATTGAAAACTGTCAGAGTTGTTGTTTATAGCTCAGGTTGAGAGCATGTACTTTGCATATAAAAAACACTGATAATGGAATAGTATTAAATAAAGATGGTGTTAATTGTCTTAAGTTGAACTGTAGTCTTAGTTTGGAATTTTTTGCTGCCATATTATTATTTTGTCCAATCTGAAGAATAACGTATTTTCTGTTTTATTTTCCAGGTGCGAGATTCGTGCCAATCACAAAATATCTTATGAACAGTTCATTGAAAAGTTTCAGGCACCAGTAACAAAAGGAAATGGGCAGACTATTCCAATAAAATCCAATCATAAGTATGTTAATTGATTACTGGCAATAATACTAATAAAAATGGCTTGTTTGACATTAACTTCCGTGATATTAATATCAGAAGACCAATCAATGGCATCTTATTTATTAAACTTTTTTATTACACGACTCGGGCAGTCAGAGGGCCAATAACTAAAATCAACCAATCAAAATGCTCTATTGCCGGTCAATATTCTCTCAGTATTGGACCGGGCACTGTCCTGAATGGTCCTGAATGATACCGCACTTGTGTCCCTTTGAACTTCGGTTGTATAATAAATCTCTTATTTAACCAAGCTTGCTCGGGACTGTACTGGAAGAATATCGGCCCTTGGTCTTTTTTGTACGGACCGAGCGCAGCTTGGTCCATACTGTCAAGACCTTGGGCTGATATTCTCCCAGTACGGCCCTCGTGCTTGGTTAATAAGATATATATTCTGGACATTCTTCTTCCTGTGGTAGATACAATCCAGTGCGTGAAGCAGAACAAATGCCAACCACAGATGATATATGGAAACTCCTCCATTCAAAGATCATGAACAGTTTCCCATCCATCAAGCAGGCCTTTCTTGTTTTTGATGATGTAGGTGCACAAATGTACATGGTGCTTTTTAACCTAGTACTTCCTAACATCAGTATGTATAATCTCCACACTGTTCTCTAAACGTTTCCTATAATTTGCCAACGAGAATTCATTTAGCAATATAAAGAACTTCTTCTTTCCTTTATTTACTTAACATTGATTTTTGATTCAGCATTGATGCCGTTAGGAGTGATAGTTTCTAGTCACAAATAGAAAACATGCTTGAAATTTGTGAGTTGTGAAGAGAGCCCTACAGCTTTCAACTCCCTCAGAGCACATATAGGCTAATTGTATATAATCTGTTTGCTCTACAGAATAAAGATGGTTTTGTCACAAAAAGTGACTTCAGGCGTGTCCTAGAAAGCTTCTGTTTTCGTATGAGTCAACAGCAGTTCCATGAGTTAATGGCCAAGATTGATCCTTACAACAAAGGCTGTATATCTTACTTAGATTTCCTGGACAGATTTGAACAAAGGGAAACTGAGGTGTGTAGCAGTATCTTCATAGAATCCTTTTTTCTTTTTTTTTTTTTTTTTTTTTTTTTCAATTCAAATCTGAATAGTTGACTGCAGCTGGTGTATCTTCAAATGAAATGTAAAAACTTAACATGTAGATACATACATCAACTGTGTGAATTCTGGTGGTTTTGGAAAAATAGTTTCTCAGTAGAGACTGTCTGAATTATTTGAGTTATTTTAAATCCAATTTGTTATCAAAATCTACCAAATGGCCACTTTACAATAGTGAGGGAAGCTTGAAAAAAATCAAGAGGCCTGTTGTCCCAAAGAATTTAGCTCCAAGTCAAGAAGTCTCATTTCAAAACTGGGTTGGTTAATGAAAGGCACTTTGCATTTCTCCATCTTTGAGCGTAAATAATGTGTCCTGGAAAACTGGCAGGGAACCTGATAAAATGTAGGGGTAGGGAGAAGAGGTAGGGGGGTTATCTTGCAATGGTCAGATAACCCATCCAAGGGAGTAACATTACACTCCTGATAATTTCATGTTAAAGAAACCAGGATGAGCACCAGATGGACCTTTCACATGGCTCAAGTGTAGATCTTTTACAGAGAGTGCATTTCAATCTGTTTGCATCTTGTTCTTTTCAGTGTGCACACCCATGGCTGATGTCAGATCATCAAGATCATTCACCGAAAAGTGTGTCCCCTCCTGCTGTCATGGCTTGGTCCACTGTAAGTTGGCTTTTAGTATAATATCTGATACTATGGCTGTTTTCCTGTCTCCAAATGAACTGAGACACCATGCACCACTCTGATTTGGTGATTTCTCACAAATCTACCCTCTATTGCACTGATGAACCTAGAGCAGACTGATATGTGACGGTACTTTACCAACGCAAGGGAGTACGCTTGACAAATTTTACTTGTTCCCCAAATATTCCACTAGGATTTTTATATTGCATTGGGAAACTGGTTCTAAGGGCAGTCCATAGCTCAATTGGACGAAACAATTTCCAAGGAGTTCATATTCATTAGTTACAGTTTTTTTTTACATGTAATCTAACCAAGTGAGAAATTTTGAATCCAAACCTAAATGGTTTTGTCAGGTGGAAGACATCTTGCGCACAAAGATTACAGATAACTGGAAAGCAATTGCCTCAGCATACCTTGGTGTCGACGAAGACAGAGATGGTTCCATATCACGCGACGAGTTGAGGCTACTTCTGGAAAAATACTGCCTTCCTGTCTCTGATGATCACTTCGAACTGTAAGGCACCATTTTTTGCGAAGTCCAGATAATCGCAACAGTAAATAGCAATGGTTTAAGTGCAGATTATTTGTGTTTAGACATTAAGATGTTTTCTGGCAGATGAGGACGCGTGCGACTTTTTCTGTGATCGCAGTTTGGTTCGTTACGCATGCCCAGAAAGGGCGGCGGCATTTTCGAAACGAAACCCTTTTGCACTATTTATCGGTATCCAACAACTTTTTATAACTAGCAAAAATCACGCTTAAGAAAGACTTTTTACCATGCGTCAAAAAATCAAAAACAAAAACAGAACCAAACTAGAAAGAAATAACAGCAAAGACGTTAACTCGTGAGTGACAAGTATGCAATTTAATTAGGTTACCTTTGGGCCTTATTTAAATTGAAATTCTTAATTTTTAGTGTCAATTTTAGTATGCAACTAATTAGGTTAGTTTAAGACGGCATTTAAATTTAACTTTTTAATTTTTGGTATGTTCAATATTGGAGAATATTCTTTGTATAGGAATTTAGTTTCCCTCAATATTATTCTCCAGTCATGGACTTTTTGTATTTTCTGTAATTTTATCTCCTTGTAGTAGCATGGCAAAGTATTATTAAACTTAAACTTGAACTAAACTAAACCAAAGAAGTGGCACACGATACGTTTTGCGTTAATCGCTTTTTTTGCTATCGGTAGATTGGAGTAAGGTCAGTAAGCGTGACAAGGTGTCGTCATCGAATAATTTTGCCAAATGGACACATTATTTTATAAAATGTAGTCTGGAATTATGTAATCAACATGTAACCTAATGCACTCTTACTGACTTCCTTTAATTGTTGTAGGATGTGGAGCCGGGTAGATGAAAATTCGAATGGAACTGTTGATTTTCAAGAATTTCTTGCCAAACTTGTAAGTACTGGTGCACTACAGCTAAATTATATTTTCTGACACTTTCAACCGCTCCGAGGGCCATATCGCTTACATCATAACCCACTCGGATGTTTTGCCTCAGGGTGTAGATATTATTGGCGGGGACATCGACGGTTTAAGCACCAGAATTCTTGATGAAAGTGAAGCGAAGGCTCAGTTTATGAAACAAGACCAGTCCACAAGGTAAGGAACATCTCCAGATAATAATATAGTTCGCCCTTTAGGAGTGGATTCATGCTGATAAATTAGAGACATTTTTGACATCGATCTGTGATTGGTCCGAAAAAATTCGCGTCACTCCCTCAACCAATCAGACGCAAAAACACAATTATCACGACTTGGTCGCCCGCCGCGTTTTCCCGCGCTTTAGGTAGTTTGGTTGTTTTTATTTTGAGTTCTCATTGGCTCTTAAAGTTTCCTTCCTTTCTTCTGATTGGCCCCTGTGATAACTTTGGTTTTGGTTTCACGACACTCGTTCGAAAAGCACTTTATGCCCGTCTTATGAAGTAAAATCAGCTTTTTATGATGTTGGTAACGTTCGAAACATGATTACCGTGATGTTCCGTTCTGGTATGTTTTTACACAATTGATTATTATATTTACAGACTGGAACTTGTGGAAGAGAGAGCCCTGAACCTCACAGGCCAGAAAACCGCTAATGAATGTATGGAAATCCTTAAGGTACAACCAAAATTTCTATAGTACTATTGCCAACTGTCACTAAATGGCGAAATTGTTGCAATTTACCAGTATTGCTTCGGTTTTACGTCTTTGTTTTTGGTGTGAAATTAGCGCCCTCTTCTCAATTACTCAGATGCAAAAATTAATGTAAAACCAATAGCGACTTAGTCACTCAATTTTTTTCTGCGCTTTAGGACGATATCATATGTTGACTGGGAATTTTCATTGGTTCCTGGATATAGCCAGCTTAGTTTTGAGCGGCAGCTATGATCACTTTGCTTTTACTTGACTTAGAAGTAAAAGCCCTTGATGCTGCCACAGTTTCTACTACCTGGAAAATCTTGATCTAAATTAGACCTTTAGACAGTTATTTCTATTTGAGCTTGAACGAACCTGACTCCACCTACTAATCTACTTTGTCAAACTGTTGACTCAACCTACGTGTATTAATTGTCTTCTTAGGAGTACATCTCCCAAAGGTCACCCGACTTCCGAAAAACTTTTGTCAAATTTGACGGCGATAGAGATGGAAAGATCTCGAGAAAAGAATTTCGATTGGTACGTACACGACAGCCAACATTTGAGATATCTTTAGCTTAGCTCTCCATGAAGTCCAATCTGGGTTGTCTGTATTTCCACGAGGTTCAGTTTTCAACAAGGCTGTACCATGCGTACTGGTATCTGAGTTACACGTGTTCTGTTTGTTTTCTCGCAGATTTTAGACAGTCTGGGTTTATACATGACAGATGATCAGTTTCGCATTCTTAGTGCCAGGTAAGAATGCAAACATAAATGAGACGAGAGCAGTTTGCAGGAGGGGAGCACTTCCAAAAGGAATTTTGAAATTTTCTTTTTTTTTTCTTTTCGCTCAGTTACTGGTGTTTATCACTCGTGCCATCCTCTCAACCAAACAGATGTAAAAACTAATCGTGACTGAGTTATTCGCTTTCCCCCTTTTTTAGAGGCTATGTTTGCTTAAGTTTACCTCTGTTTTTGGCGGCTCTATCCCAAATACTGCTCTTTTGATCGGTCCTTCTAATTCCTTGGGTTTTGTAATGTTTTTACCTTCGCTTGAAAAGCGTTCTTTACTTACCCGTTGGAAATTGGGAAAATGTCCTGGAAAACCTTGTCAACTTGAAATTACACTTACCTGTATGATTAATACCAGCTGTACATGAATTAGAGCAAATCTTGCTTTCTTCGCTCTGTGATTGGTCCAGAAAACTAGCGCCACTTTCTCAACCAATCAGATGCAAAACTAAAAGTAATCTCGATTTGATGACGCGCGTTTTCCCGCGCATTGAGCAATTTGCTTGTTCTTACTTGGAGTTAGTATTGGCTGTTTAAGATATTTCTTTTCTGCTGATTGGCTGTTATAATTACTTTGGTTTTAAAACACTCAATGGAAAAGTGCTCTATATGGACAGTTAATAATTGCTTTTCAGACTGGGATTTCACAAAGGAAAGATTACGTATATGGAGTTTCTGGACCATTTTCAAGATCGACGGTCCTTTGGTGTTGGAGAAAAAGCACCTGAATACCCAATTCACAGGTACTGAAGGTTTTCAGAATGGTCAACTTGTTTCTTCTTTTTTTTAAGTACGCACGTCAATAAATTTATCGGACTTTTGTTTTTGTCAGATACAACCTCCCGATGCCTCAAGAGCAGTCGATGAAAGCAAGTGTGGTGGAAGCGAAACTGAGAAGCAAATTGCGGGAGAGCTTCCAGGTTAGAAATCGTGATATACACGGTTAAATTGCCGCATGGGTTATTCATTTTGAAAAAACAAAGAGAGAAAAAAGTAGTCAAAGAGGTGATCTAGTAAAACTTAGGCTAAGTTTCTCATTGTGTGAATACACACGTTAGGCGAGAGTCAACTTGTTTAAAAAAAGATTGATACGCACTGGCACTGACATGTAGTCGGGCTAATACAACGAGGAAACATTCGGCTGAAATTATTTTTATTGTGTGCAATTCATGTTTGCGATATGAAGTCATGACGCAAATCGTAAGTTTGGAATCATAGGCCGTGAAGTAAGGACAGTATCACCCGCTCTACAATTGCTTTACAATTTCGCATCACATGCTAAGGTGTTCCGTGTACAAAGTAAGAACGAATCAGTAAAAGGTTTGTAATTTATTGATCTATGCATTGCTTTCAAAGAAGAGACTAGGCATGGAAGAATGATCGAAAGATTCCTTCTTAAGGCCACACTTTTCCAAGGAACTTGTTGGTATTGTGAAGCACAATTTTCCACATAGTCTGTGAGACAACTGGTGCAAAAATCAACAAAAGATTGGTAATCCAGGGACCAAAGATTCCTAGTCAACGTCTGCACACAACATTTTCCCCTTAATACCAGCGGCTTTTGTGACATGCTAGAGGCCGAAACGACTCTTTGTGACTTAGGATAGGCTGAAACAACTTCCACCTTATAGCCTCTACATAAAATTATATCACATATTTTCCCTTTCTCCGACAGGACCTGCGCGCAGCGTTTCAGAAGATAGATTATGACCGCAATGGGCTGATTACCAGACCGGAATTCAGGCGCATTCTGGACTCTTTCATGTTCCTGCTATCAGACGAGGAGTTTGACAAGCTCATGTCAAATCTTGGAATACAGAAAGGAGCTAAACTGAATTACAGAGAATTCTTGAAACGGTTCGAGCATGTTGAGACTGTTGAAGGGGGACATCCCTGGCTGTATTCTAACCACAGGTAACAGAAGCGAGATTCTTGAATATTTAGATTACGAAAATTAGTCATACTTCGCCATGAAATCACCGGATCAGTACCAGTAAAACCGCCTCCCGGTTAGCTCAATGGATAGAGCCCTGGACTGTTGTGTGGGAGGTCGAGGGTTCGAGCCTCGGCCGGACCAACACTCTAGGTCTTAAAATAATTGAGAAGAATATGCTACCTTTCTAGAACATCAAGAAATGGTTAGATATTCTAGTCTTCTCGGATAGGGACGAATAAATGGACATCCCGTCTACTGCAGGGTTAGGGGTAGGAGACGTTAATTTCCCACGCACGAGATTACTGTGTGATGGATGTCCTCCCTTGGGGTGGGATGGGTGGGTTATAATAGGTGGCTTATTTCTAAGGAGTCTTGTATTCTGTCTTAAGCCTACCTTAGATGATGAAAACTTGATTAAATCAGTATCTGAGCAACTTCGCACGTACCCCTCCCCTAGCTCAGCGACAGTCAACTGATGACAAGTCAAGGTTAATGTTGGAATAGGGCGGGGTGGGTGTGCAGTTGCTTAAAAACTGATATTGATCCAAATCATCATTTCATGGTCTTGCCCACTTATCATCTTTTCAGGCAAAGAGCTTAGTCAATCAATCAAACGCATTTATTTCTGGACGTCAACTTAAGCAGAAAGAAATTAACGTAAAAGAAAAGTGCTAAATTAAAACGTAAAGTAGTCGTCAATCTTATCATCAGTGAAAACAAGAAAAAGGACTTGACGCTTACTGGTTTCAAAATTATTCTACATCAGTTAGGAGACTGTTGAAGGGTCTTTTAAAGCTTTTGAAGTCCTCCTTTGTTATTGAATCGTCTAAGTGGTTTTCGTCGACAGTGAAGTACATCTATTTTTGTTGATCACAATGTGGCTTTTTCTTCAGCTTCAATGAAGCACAGGATCTAAATTACTTGAGCGCAGAGCAAGCGGATGTCATCATAAGAAGAAAAGCGTGGGAGCATAACCAAGACTTGTCAAAAGCTTTCTTGGCTTTCGACCGCGATGGAAACGGAATAGTTACCAAGAAAGAGCTGAGGAAAGTGCTCTATCACTTCCAGATCCCAGTCAACAAAGAAGAATTCAAGAAATTGTGGGACAAGTAAGTCGAGAACTTCTCTAAATATCCTTTTCTTGGGCAGAAGAACAGTGCTCAATTTAGTGCTGGTATCTCACAACGTGTGCTACCCTTCTCAGGTACGACACTGATGGGAATGGCTGTGTGGATCATCATGAGTTTCTGGCCAAGTTAGGGGGGGAGATGGCGCCTGGTGATATGCATGGACCAAGTACACAGATAACTAAACAGAGCCAACAGGTTATGGAGAGTATGTACAGGAAGCAACAGGTACGTGGCGTGCTATTCCTTACAAATACCATCATAACATTGCTTGTAGATTGCAGTGTAAATAAACTCAAGTGCGCGAGAGTGTTTTGATATTCTCATTGTACAAGATGATGACGTTTTTGTATGCAATGAAGAATAGCAGTAGAGTGTACTTCCTGAGGAACGCTGTTGTTATATGCGCGACTTCTTTGTAGTCTCGTCAGAGGAATGTTACGTGCCTTGTTTCCTCTCAGGGTGGGGCAATGGGTATTTTTTTCTGGATACCTCGAGTTTTGTCTCCCCATAATGTCATCCGGTGATTTTTATGTTTGTCGTTTTGTTAGGACCTGCATATGGCTGCCACACTCAATCAAGCACAGGCTGCCTCATTCTTATCCGCACTTGAAGTGGAACAACAACTGAGGTGAATTTGTTTCTATCAATTAATAATTGTTACTAAATTTATGTTCCCGAGAATCCCCCTTCCCAAACACCGTGGCTTGGGTCCGTTTTCAATACCTGAGAGTCTCAAACTTTGAGTTTAGTTTTTTTTTTTTTGTTTTGTTTTTCTGTTTTTTTATTTCCATCCTTGCTCCGATGGTTTTCCTCCATGTCCTTAATTTTTTTCGTCTCCATCAATTCAGCCTGGTATCAATGGGCGAAGAATACTCCATGGATATACCACTGCTTAATATAATTTTCATTTAAACTCACTGTCTGTTTTTTTTAGGGATCGTTTTCGTGACGGTTACGAAAGTTTGAGGAAAGCATTCGAGACAGTTGATACGAACAGAGATGGTTACATATCGAAGAATGAACTGCAGAAAGTTCTATTTGACTTTCACTACTTCCTGGATGATGTTCAACTCAACATTCTACTGGACAGGTCTGTATTAACCTTTAAAACCCAAGATCTGACTGTTAATCCTCCCTTCTAGCTGCTGCACATTTCCTTTTAAATTCAGGGGCGTAGCCAGGATTTTTCAAGGGGGAGGGGGTCACAGAGGCTACTCACCAGATTGTCATGTCGACCTCCCCGCCGTGCATGTTTTACTTCATGTTACAGTTTTGGAATGAGCAATGAGAGTATAGTGGGCAGGCCAAGATATTGTCATGGCGTTTTCACCACCTGAATATTCTAGGTTGTTTGCTCAAAAGAAGGCCTACCAAGGAGGGGGGGGTTGTCACGGGCACCCCAGGACCCCCCTGGCTACGCCCTTGAAATTAGTTACAAGGATTTAGTGTTAAATCAAGTTAACAACTTCTACCCATCAAGTCTGATTATTATATATTCTCTTACGTCATACTTACAGACAACAGATTTTATATATGTAGAAGTGACGTCATACCTACAGACAGCAGTTTTATGCGCTCTTGTCTTTACAAGTGTAGCTCAGGAACGTGCATAATAAAACAATTGTTGGATTCGGTTTTCGCATGATAGCGATAATTATCAAGGCCTCTGTTTTGGTTATCCGCCTCAGAGTATTAATCTCTTTTGAGAGTTAAAGAATTAACACTAGAGTTTCGTGGTGACAAGTGTGTGTATTTGTTTTTTGTTGATTTGTTGTTGTTTTTGTAGCTTTTAGAGTTCCCCTGTTCCGATTTTTGTTGACAAGCAATGTACAGCTTTTTTCCTTTTAGTTGTCACGCTTTGTGAAAGTGTTTTTTCTTGATGGCTTCATTTGACGATTGTGTCGTCAGAACAGGAATGTGGAACTTGCTATTCTGATCAGAGAATTTCTGTTGTTGACCGATACCCAAGTCCACCACACGAACAACCACAAAATTGACTTTCTATGTCCTAAACTTTGAAACTCAAGAGCGGTGTTGATTTTCTCAACATGGTGACATTGTCAAGTCCAACGATTTTGAAATTGATGAAATCAACAACCGGTGAATGGTGCTGGGAAATAATATCAAATTTCCATTACAGCCATAAGAGAAAATTACACTCATCAGTTCGACTAATTAGCTTTGAGATCTTGGATTTAAAGTGTCCACCTAGCCGTTTCTCTTTGGCTTACAAACATCCTAAGCTCCAGAGCCTCTTACCTTAATTTCCAGCTTATCTTCATGATTTTTCTTGTCTCTTGCTGATTTTTCTTGTCTTTTGTCAGGTGTGGTCTATCCGGAAAGAACAAGCTTTCTTACGAGAAGTTCCTGGGTGCGTTCCAGGACCAGAGGCATTCTGGGTATGGGCGCGTTACCTTGGATACACCAGGCAAAGTTTACACGCCAGTGATATTTGAGAGACACGACTCACTTTCTCCTGAAGCCGCCATCAACATACTCAGGAACAAAATCGGCGAAAATCCAGAAACTATCCAAAGAGTAAGTGGCAACCCTTCCCCCTCCCTTGTAAAGTTTATTTGTGTCACGTTACAAATGTTGGTGGGTTTTTGTATTCATGTATGCTTTGATTTCTAGGCCTTTGCCGCGTTTGATCGAGAGGGAGTGGGACTGGTTACAAAGGAAGACTTGCATCAGATAATCAATGCGTTCTGTTTTGTGATGTCTGACAAACAATTTCAGGTAAAAGAAGAATATTTACGCAGTCTTTAGTCGCGCGCCTGTTACTTAACGTTTGAGTTTAACTTTCCTAAAACAAGAAATTTTCGCGTGTGCAATCCCCATAATTACTGTTTTTTTAATTAAAATTTAGTAGGCAATTTACATTTGGTTCAAATTTGAATGGAATTTTTAAGATACTGATGTCACTGATGGAGCTTAACTCTGGTGAATTGTTGTTTCCTGCAGGCAGTTAAATTCGAATTTCCATATCCGTGGTAGTTTAATGAACATCACTTTACTTTGTTGAATCTACAGCTGAAAACTGCTCAACAGCTCAAGAGATTTCTTTATTCCCGTTGTATTCAAGTAGTTGTCATGTTTACTTTAGTGCAAAACTATTTACTTAAGAAGAATTATGTCATAAATCCGTTGTCAACTTCACAGGCGCTCATGAAAAAGGAAAACTTTGGAGAAGGAGGGTTGATATCCTACGATGACTTCTTGAAGAGCTTTCAGAAATCAGACGCCGAGGTGAGAATAACTGTGACTGTTGTCATTTGTAGAACTAGGAAATGATTAGTGGAACGTACAGTGAAAAGCGGTGAATCAAACCCAATTTTATTCTTGACACCCGGTGGTATAGGGCGCTTGGACAAACGAGGTTCTAGTGAGAAAAGCTAATGATTTAACTGGACTCAGTTCATTCGTAGCAGAAAAACTTGTACGTAATAACGAGGAAGTCGAAATAACAAACGGTCGTACGTTGCACTTTTACCGGCAGCATCTAGAAAATGCCTTGTCGATTTTTTATTCACATCCAGTTTACAATTTATGCTGAAAGAGGTACAGGTGATTCCCGCTTGTTCCTCGCCGATTCGATCTGGCATAATATCCTTGCCGTTGTGTGTTTGTGGGTTCACCGCACGAAGTTTGTAGAGTCTTGTTCCCGTTTCGTGTGCAGCATTAAAAATACTTCACTAAACATTTTAGCTCCCGGCGACTTATTTAAAGGTTTTAGAAATGCGGTTTCAAGCTTCTTAGTTTTGCAGATCTGCGGATTAAACGTGCTATCAGAAAGATTAATTGCAAGGTGTTTGTTTACTTTTAGGTAAGTCGTAAGTGGCTAGAGAATTTGTATCCCTCTCCTGAAAAACGCCAAAGAACCGCCGACAACTTCACCAAGCGGTCGCGTGCTATGACTGAAGCCGAAGTAGAGAAGAGAGTTCGAGAAGTTGTAGTGGCGCGATTCTACAGTCTTGCCAAGGTAAAGTATTTTTTTTTTTGTTAATCTCCCGTGACACTTGTCATTCTCTGAAGAAAAATTATGTCAAGTGACTTACCAAATTATTAAAGTAACCTTGCGAAGCCATGCATTACCTGGCGCCTTTTTATTTTTGAAACCAACAAGTGCTGTTGCTTATTCTTGGCTGTTGGTCTTGTACGGTCATTTCCACTGGAATGTGTTGTCATATTAATTTTAAAACGACTTATCGTCATTTTTCAATAAACATTTTCTTGTAGTTTTGTTTTCAAAGTGTCAGATGTGTTTGTTTAACCTTTGCTACTTCTTTGTGCGGTAGAACCACGGTTTTTAAGTCTGTACGATTACAAAGAGCTTTTTAACGTTAGACAATGGATGATCACGTAACAATTTCATAAATCTTTTTTTTTTTTTTTTTCTTAATTGATAAGGCGTTTACAGATGAAGACGTTCACCGCAGCGGGAAAATTAGCGCCAGTGCTCTCCATGAGATACTCAACCAACATGCTTTCCGTATGACAAGTGATCAGTTTAACCACATTTGGTTGAAACTTCCGAAGAACTCCGATGGTACTGTGGATTACAAGGAGTTCTTGAAGATATTCTCCACAAGACCTGATATCACTCGAACGGCGTCTGCAACACCGCCTCACTCACGTGACAGAAGGGTAAGAAAAAAACATTTTCCAAGTCCCAAGAATTTTTTTCCAACTACCCCTCACCCTTTCTGCGGCGTTG
This sequence comes from Stylophora pistillata, assembly GCF_964205215.1. Taxonomy (NCBI): domain Eukaryota; kingdom Metazoa; phylum Cnidaria; class Anthozoa; order Scleractinia; family Pocilloporidae; genus Stylophora; species Stylophora pistillata. The sequence goes on along the minus strand of NC_142519.1, from coordinate 21,893,630 downwards.
GTCGCTTGAGAGTAACTCTTGGCCATGGGATAAATCCTTCTTCGACTAAGCTCTTTTTGTTGTAGTTGCTCTTTTTGTTGTAGTTGTCCTTTTTGTTTCAGTTTGTTTTTTGGTTTTTTTCCTTTTTTTCGTCGTTGTGGACTTCAACTTCATCTTGGGTCATGAAAAGCGAAAAAGGAACTTGAACTCATTCATGCTTTGTGACTAACGAGATCGTATCCGTTTCAGGCATCATATGAGCTCGCAGTGTCTCCTGTGCATACGCCTGTCAGGATCCCCTCACCTGAATCTTTGACCCCGCCCCTTTCAGCAAGTGAAGTAGAGAGGAATATCAAAGACGCGGTGAGTATTGTTCTTTTCGTTTTAAAGAATACGTAAAGGAGCTTTTTGCAATCTTGACATGTTACTAAGAATTTTTTTTTTTTTTCTCATAAGATTTGTCGTCGGTGGCAGCAAATTCAGAAATCCTTCAGGAACATGGACAGTGGTAACAAAGGAACGGTGGACTTTGAACAACTTAAAGGTTGGTGCCACCCCAGTCGACTACACTGCACGCAGAACTCATTTACTTTCCTTGTCACCACAATTTATTGTGTAAAATCGAGCTTCACCTTCAGTCTGTTCGGCACAAGGAACTATTCAAACCTAACCTTTAACATCGAATGGTGACCAAGACGGAATTTCTCCTTACAATATCGTTACAATATCAAGCGGACAAATGATTAGACAGAAGACAAATGAGATCATTCAAGGGGTTATTAGTTGATCCAATACTAATTTCTTTGAACTAACATCGTAGGATTTATATGGCAGATAGTAAAGAGAATTATTATTGAGATCTCGGGAGTAGATGGGTTAAAAAAATCAAAGATTCAAATCGTTCTAGACGACTAAGTGGCTGCACTGTTCGTTTCCTCACTTTTCGTTCTATTCCCGATTCATGCAGGGTATCATTCCAAACCAAGCGCATGCTAGTCATTTTTTTTTAACTGGTAATTTTTTGTTGCAGATGTTCTTTTGAAACACGACATTCATCTCAGCCCAAGCGAGTTATTGTCTTTGTGGAGGAAACACAGCAGTGAAGAAAAAGGAGGGTAAGAAATATTTCACGTTCTTTAATAAGTATACGCATTTCAGCAAGGTTAAGTTGTATTGTTTTGTTCTTCACATAGTGATTAAGAAACGTTTCTCATTTACTTTCAGAATCGTGTACAAAGATTTCATGCGGCATTTTGTATTAAATTTGAAATCTCAAGAGGGAAACTCTCTCATCAGACCCAAATTGCAGCCAAGCAGAATGCCGGTAAGTAGCTTACCGTTGCGTTGAAGAGAACTTTCAAATTAATAGAATAGAGTCAACAAAAGCAAAGTACCATTACAGTACAATTTTCTTACTAGGCGTCTTCCCCTTGTTTCCGTGCAATTCTAAAAACAGTGGGTTTTGAGAAGTAATGTAGAATAACAAAAAGTCTAATCAAAACAGAAGTCTCGACGACTCCATACTAGTTATCAATGTCAAGTTTGCGTCGGCTTATGCGATTTCGCTCCATAGTGAGAGTAGAGTAGAGAGCAGTGGAGAGTAGTTACATTGTCTCGTGCATAGGATTTTGATTATCAGGTAAACGGTTGAGCCATAATCATGATGTTGGCAGAAATTTATTAAATCAAGGCTTAAGTTTCGTGTCCCTTTGTTTCAGACAAGTCCGGGATACACGAGTGACCGGTTAATCGAACTAATGGCCACTATTCGAGCACCAATAAGGCGTGATTGGAAGGAAATGAGGAGGGCGTTCAGGGTAAGGCAAATTACATCGATATTTTGGCGATATAATGTAGTGAGATGGAATAAAACAAGCCAACTTGATTGCGCCGGTAGGCTTTAACTCGTTCCCAGTCGCTAGGATGTTTCTATCCTCTAAAAACCAAGATGTGACCAGAAAGGCCCTGGTAATGAGACAGCTCTGGGAATTTGTAGCAAAAGAGGAGTTGTCTTTTGATGAATGTCAAAGTGAAATGAGAGGTTTGCATTCGTCCTTGTAGTGTTTAGAGAGAGAACTATCGCTAAATTAACAAATCGATTGCCAATTGTGGTAAAAACAGTTGTAGTTTTCTTCTTACTTGATTCTGACGGGTAACTCTGATGAAAATCGTCATTTTTTGTGGTGCTGTTGGTAATAGTAATTCTTCTATCCTCCGTAGGGTCTTGACAAAAGTGGAAACGGGACTTGCTCACTTGTGGAATTCAGGCAGATGATGAGAAAATTCAAGGTTGACCTTAACGAAGAGGAGTTTTTCCACTTGTTTTCCTTTTACGATAAGAACATGACAGGAAGGATTTCTTACAACGATTTCCTCAGAGCTCATTTAGAGTAGAATATTAAACTGTAGTAAACTCTGTACTATGCAATTAGCTGACGAGCTTGAGAAGAATAATGACATTTATCTTCAATTGTAATTTACACACTGTAAGGAATTACTGTTCGTCCTTATTGAACGCTGTACATACTTCAATCTGATGAAAAAAAATTAAATTCTTTTCTGATATAGTGGTCGATCTTGCGTGGTGATCTTAAAATCTTAGCTGTGAATCTTGATCGTAATGGTGATTAAAAGGTAAAACGTCTCGCGCGCCTGATTCTTTGAATTACAATTGAATTGCTGTGTAAGAAATCAATAGGGGAAGATAGGGCCTTAGAATATAATTATTTTCAGGGCGTTGAAGACATAGGGCACTTATTCTTTTTCTTCCATAGAGGTTGTTACAGAGATCCTAGGTAAGTTCCGTCGCAGAGGAATTTCATCTCTTAAGTCTTTTTCTATTTGCGCTCCCAAAATGCGTTTTTGCCTTGCTTTCCTGAGTTCTTCCTGAGTTCCCAACTGAATCTTTGCGTCTCTGGACTGCTTTCTTGAATTCGATAAAGAATTAAAATTGGCCATAATGAAGGGAATCTAAACGATGTTTTAAGCGAAAATCCTTTATCAGTGGATTCGCTCCAACGAAGGGCCAACGAAAACCACATAATCTTGTAAGGTCTTGTAATACCCCACACCGACGCAGCATCACAATCTCTATAGAAACTTACCCGCTATATTGCTTAGCTTACTGACTATCTCATTTACCACTTCAATTTCATTCGATTGAATTTGCACCCACACTTTTAGGCTAGGTTTACACTAGAGGAGAGTTTTCCGGATTCGTAAATGTTTCCGGATTCATCAATTTTGGAGTATTCGGATTCGTAGGCGTTTACACTGAAAGGATGTTCGGATTCCTGACCGTTTACACACGACGACAACTCCGGTTTTTTTTTCTGATTTTCTCTCAAGTAGGGACCTAAGATCTTCACAAAGTTCCATAAAGGTAGGGTGGGACATTCTAAAATTTTCTCTCCACTCGCTAGCTACCGTGACATTTCCCATCATATTGTCCCACCAGGCACTTGTTCGACCTGGCCTAACCCAAAACAGTCTCGGTCTTCGATCCTGCCATCTACGTCGTCGGCGATTAAGTGTGGCTGACGTTAAACTTCCTTGCAATAATAATTTGCGTTTCCTCAGAAATACTGTGGTACACATGATAAAATTTATCGCCTGAACCTGCAGCAAGATTAGGCAACCGGAGACCGCCAGCAATGTTAGCACCAGACCTCCATCTTGGTTTCATCGCAAACTCAAAAGATTGCATGCGGAAATAATATCCGGATTCGAGAAAAAAAGCGGTTACACGACAAAACTTTCCGGATTCAAAAGTTATCGGATTCAAAGTTCACACTTTAAATTCCGGATTCAAAATCTCCGGAGACACGACCAAACCGGGGAGTTTTTATTTCGGATTCGTCCACTTTCGTGTAAACGGCAACATCAATCCGGTACTAAAACATTTCGGATTCATCATGAATCCGGAACAATTTCCTCTAGTGTAAACCTTGTCTTAAAATATGATTCAGCGGATTTGAAAAACAGGCAAAAAGCCTGGACCAGAAGCCTCCTGTCCCCTTATAATCTCTTGAAAAAAAGCTATTACGAGAGATGGATTAGCACCATGGAAGTAGTTTCTCTGGAAAGCAAAAAAATGTAAGAAATACCTTCGTCAGTATGCTCATCGACTCACATTATCCTGGATAGAAAATATTACTTTCGTTTCAACTAAAATTAGCAAATCGTCAGGCATACTTTCACGGTTGAGACATTTTGTTCCCTCCACTGTTTTGTTAGGCTCGATTTGCGCCGCTCTCTCGAGTCTGGTCTTTTTTGTTCCTTCCCGAGAAGATACCCTTCGAGAAGGAGCGCGGGCTCTGGTTCCCGGACAGCGGCTGGTAATCGAGCCTACTGTCTTGTCGAGAATATATCAATCTTTTGCTCAAGTCTACTTAAGCAGTGTAGGTCAACTGGCTTTATCAAATACTGAAATAGTCATAATTTGCAAAGTGGCTCTCTGTATAATCCCAAGTTTCAGTTCAGGTTCAAATTTATTACCAAGTTCGAGTTTATAGTATGTACGTCAACATAAGTATCCTCTTGAATTAAAATTATCAGTAGCTTATAATAGATTATCTCTTTAAATTCATATTTTGGTTAAGCACGAAGACTGATGGGAGTACAATTCCACATTTTTACTCCAATTCTTGAAAATGAGGTCCTCATATGGTCCGTTCTTGAATACTTCGGAGAGAAATTCCCCGAAATATGGTCAACAAACCTTGTGCTATAATGGTGTTTTTATGAGGAATAACTAAAAAATTCAGAACCGTTTGGAGGTGTTATATCAGTGGTTGACGATATCATGCATAACGAAGCAAGTTGTTTTGAAATATGGGCAATGAAGAGGAAGAATATTTTAAAACAAGTTGGGCAAGAGATCAAAACGGTCTGAAAGGAGTCAACCTCACCGTGGTAAGCATCCAGAGGAAGAGAGAAAAAAAACCGACAATTAATTTATTTTTGGCGCCAGGTTTTTCAAAAGTGCGTGTTCGTGAACAATAAAAACAAGTCCGTGCATTTTATTTTTTTTTCGTAAATCGTAATGTTTGTTTGTAAGGTTTGAGGATTTAGGATGCGGTTCAGTTTGACTGTAACCGGCATTGCCATCTGCCTCACACTTCTCTTAAGTTATGTTCTGATTATGGCGCCATCCTTTTTCAACAACTAAGTGAACAATAAAAATATTGCACCCATATCAATTGAAAATTACTTTTGTTCAGGCGGTGTAAATCATTTCTAAAGTGTTGTGGGATTGTACAATTTAATGAAATATAGATGACAGAGTAAACCATGATTTGAAATTTCTGAACTTCACTGCGTTTGATCTAAAGTGGCTAGAGGCAACTTATGTATGTGACTTACGCAGAGAAGATTCAGCATAGTTTGAATAAATAGATTTCGGCTTCGAATTCTTGAATTAGTTCTTCATTAGAAGAAATTATTGACGTGGCCTAGATAACCAAATTTGCTTATGGCCAAAAATGAAGAGCGGAACATTTCCCGACCTTAGTACAATTCATCAACCCAAAAAGATCACGTGATCAAGCCCAGTATGACTCGCAGACAAAACAATCGAAGAGATTCTCTCTTCTGTTGCAAGCTACGTTCTTGTCCTAGATCAGCATTCAGCTCTTGACATGGCTCGAATGCCAAATTTCTTTTGGGTTTGATAACAAATAAATTTTACGTTTACGCTAAAATTTATTTGTTATTACGCTTACGCTATATTTATTGTACATTATTATGGTTTTGGAAATTGAATCGTTCTGTATGTGTTGAGTCAATAAGATTTTTACCCTAGCCTCGAGAATTAGATCGACCATGCTCGGTCGTGGCATTCCCTGTACTTTGCCAGACTTCACCTTTTACAGTAAGGGGTTACTTGTATAGGTGACGGGATAAGATAACACGGTGAAGTTAAACCAAACTGAAAACTGAAAAATGTTTTGAAAAATTAGTCAAATTTGATCGGCTTCTGTTGCCACAGTTACCTTATTATTTTTACAGTAAGGGGTTACTTCTATAGGTGACGGGATTAGACAACACGGTGAAGTTAAACCAAACTGGAAACTGAAAAATAAATTGAAACATCAGTCAAATTTGATCGGCTTCTGTTGCCACAGTTACCTTATTATTTTTACAGTAAGGGGTTACTTCTATAGGTGACGGGATTAGACAACACGGTGAAGTTAAACCAAACTGGAAACTGAAAAATAAATTGAAACATCAGTCAAATTTGATCGGCTTCTGTTGCCACAGTTACCTTATTATTTTTACAGTAAGGGGTTACTTCTATAGGTGACGGGATTAGACAACACGGTGAAGTTAAACCAAACTGGAAACTGAAAAATAAATTGAAACATCAGTCAAATTTGATCGGCTTCTGTTGCCACAGTTACCTTATTATTTTTACAGTAAGGGGTTACTTCTATAGGTGACGGGAGTAGACAACACGGTGAAGTTAAACCAAACTGGAAACTGAAAAATAAATTGAAACATCAGTCAAATTTGATCGGCTCCTGTTGCCACAGTTACCTTATTATTTTTCTTTTATGCCGCCGGAGTTGTGTTGCCTATTGTAAATTCACAGTACAATTCAGAAGCTGAAAGGCGTTTTGGTTTCAATCATTCTTTTGTATGTCATGAAAATGCGGGAAGAATAGTGATCAGTTGACAATGAAAGGAAGAGATCAAAACAAATGGCTCTAAAAAGCGGTAGACTTGAAAACATTTTGCAATCAACAGATTGATAAGTCTGTTGACGACCCCTTCCTTTCAAGAATTGTAGAACAGGTGAGTGAAATAAAGAGCATGAACGCAAGAGGGGGAGGGGGAGAGGGAGAAAGAGACATGATACTTTACCACAGCATCGGCATAGACCAGGAGCCATTCACTCATTCATTCATTCATAAATCATTCATTCATTCCTTCTTTCATTCAGTCAATCAATCAATCAATTAATCAAGGCTCCTGCATAGACTGAACTTTAATATCTATGGGATATTATTGTTCACCACTAAATTTTCTCCGGTTCTTATTTGTTTAAATCAATCACGTGACGCGATAGTGTTCATCCGTGGAGAAACACTATCAGCCCATAGTGCCCGCCCGCGGAAAATACCCGAATGGATAGTGCCCGTCTGCGGAAAATACCTGGATTGATAGTACTCATCCGTGAAAAGTTTTGAATAGTTTGACGGCCGCGAAGTTAGGCAGATCGGAAAAACAGTGACTTTTCAATTCTGACAGGTATAATGTATTATTTAGCCAATGTACTGTTGCGAATTATTGACATTTGTGACAAGCTGAAGGCGCAGAAGAAAGTTTAGTGGTGAACAATAAAAACAATAGAGTGTTTATGTCTCGCAACTATCGGTCTGATAGTTGCCCCTTGGAAATTTGATGTTCTTAAAACTAGCATATTTGCCCTCAAAGCTTCGCTTCTCGGGAAAATATTTGTTTTAAGACCATCAAATTTCCAAGGGGCAACTATCAGACCGATAGTTCCTCGACAAAAACACTCTATTGTTTAAATGGTTCGAAATGAACTCCTCCATATCTGTTTTTGTTAACGAGTAATTATCAAATTTCTACTAAGTCACCGATAATCGAATCTATGCGCAGTTTAAAATATTATTTTAGGGAAGGAGGACGAGATGGTGAGAGCGGCTATGCATTATTATGAAGAGATTGGAAGGGTTTCAAAACGTAAATTTCTCAGTGCTTTGTTGTCGATCTACTGACTTGATAAACATTTAAATTATTGTTTACAAACAAATGTGTCAAATATCCCAGCGCAGGAAGCTTGATGTAGGTGTAACATGTGAATGGTGCGTTAAAAGTGATGCTCAGGAATAAGGCTCAAAAAAAGAGAAACCAAAAATCTCTTTTTCCACGTTCATCATACATTACAGAAAGACGTCTCACACTTGGTCACGGTGCAGGTACCATCCGAACAATCCTACACGGATTGTTCATAATATGCCATGCTAGCGCACTGGAGTACTATACGCGTAGCCTGGCATGGTTGCTTTCACGCAGACAGGAGTTTCTTGTTTGCACTCTTTTTCCTTTTTGTGGCAGTCCCTCTCGCTAGATCCTTGGCAGGAGTAAAAATGCACTTTAAAACCTCTGTTGTTTGAAGAAACATAAATTGAACGATGAGCACATGTCACCTCGGAGAAGGGGTGCAGTGGCGAGGGAGGATTATCCCCGATTAAGTTAAACATGTATGAATCGCCCAAAAAGGTGCGATTTGGGTAGAAGAACCATACGAAGTATTCAACTGATGATGCGAATAGTCTTCTGAGGCCAGAAGGCCATGAATTGTGCTTACCTCTCTTGCAATTCCTCTCCCAGTCCCTTTCGAAACAAGTTTGGAATCTTCTTGTATACTGAAGGTGTGTGAAGGGAAAAAAAAGGTTGAGTTACCTCTCAGAATTGGTTTCCTTATCCCTATATCACATCAAACAAATCATTAACGCGCATTGAAGCTTGTTGTCTTGTAGGCTTGTAGGCAGTCATGTGAGGTAACAAAATTATGCAATCTTTTTTGTGTAGTTTTGGTAATGTCTTGTACATGAAAGATCTTCTCTTATCTTCTTCCAAATAATGCGAGTCAAGTTCTTAATAGCTTAAACCCTAATTTCTCGATCACGGTCACTTTAAATTTGGACTAAAATGTTACCTCTCGCCTGTATGAGACCGAGACAGAGCAGAATGAGCAATCAGGTCTTCAGAAAATTGTTCTTGCTTGAGTTCGGTGAACCTGGAGTAGAGTCCAGTTTAAAGAGAGACAAAATAGTGAATCTGATAATTTACCCTCATAATACATTAATTGTAAACTCGTTGTAATTTTCTTTCATTTACTTTTCTAATGCTATCCTATGAGTGACCTTACGTGCATAGCTGGAAAGTGAACGCAAAGTAGAGTGTGGGGCTGACAAACCCTGACTCGTCGATCTGTTTGTATTTATCAATGTGAACATTCAATACAAAACCCTAAATGAGCCTGTTGACTTCGAGCAACTAGAAGTTTTATGACGTAACCTCCTTCTTCACACGCAACCTCTTTTTCAAGATCTGATCTTTGTATTTGTTACGGAAATCAGTTCATTTCGGTTGTTTGTTCGCAAGAAATTAAGTAAAATCGTCAACGATGTGGTGATGTACTTAACGCTATACGACCAATTACATCTCTCAAACGATCGGATTGCAATACGCTGCTAAAGAGAGGTTTAGATAGATTTCCACCGCCATATGCTAAGCAAAATATGTCATTTAACCAGGTGTATTCCAATGAGATGCATTCTAAATTTCGGTTTTGCCGTGTTGCTTAGTGTTTCATGCGGTATTTCGGTAAATAAATCCTATATTGAGGTATAGCGATGATCTCAGACCCTGCGGCGTGCTTCGTTCGAGCTCTGGTGAACGCCTAAACTATCAGCCTAAACAGAACTGTTTGCTTTGCGCTATATTTCGTTTCTTCCTCAGTGCGTCCTTCTACAATAATCGCTGATTTGAGGGTCTAAATGGGGTTAACCGTCAACCGTCAAAAGGCCAAAATATTAACCGTCAACCGTCAAAAACGCAAGTGAAATCATGATCACCAAGTGCGGGTGTAATGAATACTGCAAGGTCGGTGTTCCGTTGACTTTTCGTGCTGTGATTCGTTTTCCTTAAGATGATTTTTGCCGTATTGCGGTATTCATGGCTTACCAAAGTCCAACACCTTTGTTCTCTTTTATATTGAATAGCCGTTGTAAAAATTAACATAATGTTAACGGTTAGTTAATGGTGCTTGAATAAATTCAACATCAACTTAAACTCTTATTTCGAGTGGGCCATCAGTGTAACATAGTAATAGAAATGGTTTCGAAATTTCCGCATTCAGTTTCTCCGCAAAGCGTCTACATAGGCTTGTGTTATGCACAAAACACTGAACCGATCTTTATGGAAAGATAGTACTACAACGCTTAAGAAATGATCCCACCATCATTTCCACCAATTGTTCCGCAGAAATATCACAATAAATATCATTTCGGAAATTTTTAGAGAAGGGCTTAGCACATGAATCTAAAAAGCCTCAGAAGCCCTTACCTGCAGTTCACTGACAGAGCATGCGAGGTATTCATGGAAAGGGCTATAGGTATGACTCCTACCGCGGAAACTCTCGCGGGGTTTTCTAGTTTTTCCTGCATATGCCAGGATACTTTCTTTGAACGTTACTTTTCGCAATCTCAAGCAATTTTTTTTAACCTCGTTTGGGATTGCAGAGATCAATAAATTCGTGTTAATTCAAGCAAGGCTTACCTTCGCAGTCCGGTTTGTCTCTTTAATTTTGGCGCGCAGCTTAAGTTAATGCGAAGTGATTTCAACTACGGAACTCTTTGTTCGGTGAGCAATTTACCTCCAACAGACTACAAATATACCTTAATGGGATGACGCTTTATTTTTGTGGAAATCAAAGTTACATGTACACTTCAGTAAATTAATTTTTGTTTAATTTTACAAAAGAAAACATTAACTGTCTCTTGATCTCTAGAGATTGGAAAACAGAAAAACTGCATTTTTTTAACACTCTTTGTTCGGCAAATATTTGGGATTAGCCATATTCTTTAGAGATAATCCCATCATTATTTCCACCAATTTTTCTGCAGAATCACCATGATAAATATTGACATTTTGGAAATGTTTAGAAAAGGGCTTAACAGATGAACCTTAAAAATCTCAGAAGCCCTGACCTGTAGCTCACCGACAAAGCATGCGAGGTGTTCATTGACTTTCTTGCTTGTTTGTTCTCTTTGTCGCGGACTTTCGTGCGTAGCAGGTAAATAAGCGGAAAATTGACGCAGAGTCAGCGAGGGGCTGAGTCGAGAGAGCACAACACACCCTGTATGGTCGATCTGTTTATATTTCTGTGTGAGCAGTCATCACATGGCCCTCAACTAGCCAATTAACTTCGAGCTACCACAAGTTTTAATCTTGAACCGTAAAATGTTACGTCACACGCCCCATCGTTTTCTTCTATTTTTTATGGAAATTCATTTCGGTCGTTTGTTGGCGCGAGTTATCAACGAAGCATTGATGTACTCAATGTTACGACGAATAACAATTCAGAGAAGATACGCTGCTAAATAAAGGCTTAGACAGACTTCTACCGCCATTCTCTGATCAAAATAAATGTCGTTTAACCAGATGCATTTAATTTTGCAGGGAAACATTGGAAATTTCGGTTTTGTAAAAGACGCACAGGACCGCCCTCAATGGAAGAATGCTGTGGCCATGCGCCGCTTGTGGGGGGGGGGGGGGGAGGGGGGCAAGAGAAAGAATAACCACGAAGAGGAATATTAACCCACATCAAATATTAAAAACCTACTTACCTTAGTAGCTTGAGTTAGACTTATTTGTAACTTTTACTTTATGTGATAGTGGCTCAAAATGAGCTCTTCGACCTCGGACATTTCTCAGTGCTTTATTGACTTGACAACTGTCTACAAATGTTCTTAATATTTCAATGTAAAAAGCGAAATGTTAACTGTAACATGTGAATCAGTGGTGCGTTAACAGAAACCCATAGAAATGAAATGAAAAAATGAGAAACCAAAATCTCTTTTTCCACCCTCATCACGGCGACCTACATTGTGGTGTCTCTCACTATACATTACACAAAGACGTCTCACACTTGGTCACGATACAGGTGCCATCCGAACAATCCTCCACGGATTGCTTATAATACTCCATGCTAGCGCACTGAAGTATATACGCGGAGCCTGACTTGGTTGCTTTCATGCAGACAGGATTGTCTTGTTTGCATTCTTTTTCCTTTTTTTCGCAGTCACTCGAGCTACTTCCGTGGCAGGAGTAACACTTCAAAGCCTCTGTTGTTGATGGGAGAACAGAAATTGAACGATGAGTAAATTGTTGCTTTCGAACAAAAAATTTTTAACCGTTAAGGTGCAGCCTTTGAGAAAGTTCTCGTGCTAATCTCCTTGATGGATTCTTAAAGTTGGGGTTTGATGTGGTTTTATATTCATTGGCATCTTTGAAAGATTTGATATGATTCATTACAGAATCCAGGAAATTTCCAGCTTTAAAGGAAGGAAAAACACATTAAGTATTCAACTGATAACGCGTGTCGCAGTGTTCTGAGCCAAGAAGATCATACTCTATGCTTACCTCTCACTTGTAATTCCTCTCTAAATCCCTTGCGAAACAAGTTGGGAATATTCCTGTGCACTGAACGTGCATGAAAGAAAAATCAGGCGGATTTATTACAGAAAATTTCCTCTCTTAATACTTGCGAGGAAAATACACCAGGAAGCTGAATATATGAATTGTAGTGAAAATGTTACCTCTCGCCTGTACGAGACCAAGACAGAGCAGAATGAGCAAGCAAGTCTTCAGATACATTGCTTTTTCTTGAGTTCGTTGAACCTGGATTTTTAAGGGAAACAAGAGAGTGATATCTAAACAGTTAATCGTATACTACATTAATTGTAAATTGTTTGTAGAAATTTTTTCATTTATATTTCTCTTGTGATCTCAAGAGAGAGCTAACGACCGTGGCGGGTAAGTGAACCAAAATTGACGCTGATTCGAGTGAGGGGCTGGGTCGAGAGACACACGAAGACACACCCTATCTCGTCAATCTGTTTGTATTTATCTATATGAGCAGTCATCAGTAAGCCCTTAAAGCCATTTGACTTCGAACTACCAGCAGTTTCCATTCAGCTGTAAAATGATGCGTCGTACGGCACCTCTTTGTCGTGATCCCTTCATATGTTATGGAAATTCGTTTCGGTTGTTTGTTCGCAAGAAATTTACATAATTAAACATTTGATTAAACAACTAACAAAACAACACTGTACTGCATGAGATGTGAACAAAGTCAATGTTCTGATGATTTTTAGATCTAAAGATTTTTTTGCTTACACCTAGTTTGTTCATTTTTTTTTAACAGCTCACCTCAAAAATGTACACAATGCTGCGGCAAATCTAATTTCGGAAGAGATTACAATACGCTGTTAAAGAAAAGTTTAGATAGATTTCCACTGCCATGCGTCAAGCAAAATAAATGTGTCGCAATATTGCTTATTATTATCCAACTACACCTAGACGAGTACAAATAACGCCATAGGCGAGTACAAATATCACGCGGTATTTGTACTCGTCTATTGAAGTACTGGTTTAACAGGTTTTCTCGCATCGCGCAAGCGAAGAATTGGATTGTAGTTACGAAAACAAAATGGCTGGCAAATATAGGTCGAAGTTCATTAGATGAATCAAACGAAGAAAAACAGCTTGACGACCAGAAAATTTCTTCATTTAATGAAGAAAATAGAAACAGCGACACAACAACCCGCCAATTCCGTTCCGCTTCGCATACTTCTGTCACGCACTCCCCGTAAATAAAATCCACGAAATTCGCCCGCACTGAAATAACAGTTTGGCGTGTTGGATAATAAATAACTTATTAGACGTTTTGTTGTGTAGTATCGCTGACTATTTTTACTCGTTATTTGTATTTTGACTCGCCCTACGGCCTCGTCAAAATACGGCACAACTCGTAAAAATACTCAGCGATACTACACAACAAAACGTCTAATAAGATACCGTATTTTCAATTATGCGGTATTTCGGTGAAGAAATCCCGCATCTCAAATTCTGTGACGTGCGTTGCTTCAGGTGAACAGCGAAACGAAAATATTTGCGTCGCGCTTGATTTCGTGTCTTCCTCAACGAGCGGTTTTGCAATACTTGCTGAGTCCTGTCAGCCTTCTCTGACTCACTTTTACCTATCTTAACAGAGAAAAATCCGTTCATAACATACCTAAGAAAATTTGAAGCGAGCGGTTACGATAAAAGAAACAGAGAGGTTTGAGTAAGAAACCATTAAATTAGAAAATCAGTAGAAAACTGACTCTATCCCAAACTCATGCAGGAATGTAGAATGCTTTTATCATTTATGTAATTGTGTGCATGAATCTTATAAATGTTGAACCAAGCGGTACAGTGTGAGTATCCTATTTGCTTACCGACTTGTGATGCGGTATTTAAGAAATGTTAGTTTCAGTATCAGAGCTCGTTAATGTCCAACTACTTCGCGATGTTACGCAAAATACTTTTGTTAAAACGGATAAAATTTTCATTCGCAATCCTATTGAATACCCGCTTTGATAAGTTAGAATAAAACAGAAAGGAAATAGGTTGCGCCAAGATGATTTCAACATCAAATTGAACCCCTTTGGCCAATAGGGTAGAATCGTACTAGAAAGGGTTTCGATTTGAACATAGTTAATAGAATGAACCTTAAAATATTAGAGGCCCTGAACTATAATTCATCGACAGAGTGTGCTGAGGTATTAACTTGAAGAGATCCGATTAGGTGCGACTCCTGCGGTATGGAAAATCGCATTTGCCAGGATCACTTTCTTGAAAACATCACCTTCCTTTACCTTTCTTTGTATGATGCACGATCCTATCAGTAGAGAGCGCTATTTATGCAATATGGATCGTGCATCATACATATCTACAACCGCAGTTCAAAATATATATGAACTTCTTATAAACATTATACCTTTAGCTTTCTTTCTTTACAAAATTCTTTTATCGAGTTTGGAAAAACAGCGATCAACAGATTCGTAAACTTATGAAGCAAGTCTTACCTCGGCCGTTTCGTGTTCTCGGTAGCGTTGTTCTTCAGTTTTGGCGCAACCTAAGGTAGTGGGCAGTGATTTGAATAATGCCTCTTTCTGGTAATTACATCCCACAGATCGCGCTAAAGCATCAATGGTCATCTGAGCGTGCAAGGTATTAATCAGGGAAAGATCAATAGAAGCGACTGTATCACGTGCTTTCTTGATAACAGCGCGTTTCATTCTTTTTATCGATTTTGGCATTGTAGCGATCTATAGATTCGTGAACTTATTAAGCAAGGCTTACCTTGGCAGATTGTTCTTTCTCTGTAGCACAATTCTTCAGATTTGTAAATTGTTTGTAAAAATTTTTTCATTTATATTTCTCTTGTGATCTCAAGAGAGAGCTAACGACCGTGGCGGGTAATTAGGGACCTTAAGCAGTCAGGACGGCAATGCCAAGGAAGACTTCGATTAAAAAATGAATTTCTACTCTTAAGTCAGAATTTAAAAAATAGCTGCATGAGCTTACTGTCTCATACGGCGCCACAGCTGAACTTCAGCATGACGTTTAGAAGTAGCGTTGAGTTCCAAATGGAAATTAAATTAATTTGCCATCGCGGTTTCGGTTCGCAGACGACGCAAATTTTGGCGATTTCACGTTGTTGTTTGGCATAGGACGGCTAAGAAATGTGCAAATTTTCAAAACGCACGTGATGAGCTATTGTTCTTCCAATTAGATCTCTTGTTTTTCCACGTCCTCGTTGCCGTTGCCGTCGTGGCTGCTTAAGGTCCCTTGTGAAGCAAAATTGACGCTGATTCGAGTGAGGGGCTGGGTCGAGAGACACACGAAGACACACCCTATCTCGTCAATCTGTTTGTATTTATCTATATGAGCAGTCATCAGTAAGCCCTTAAAGCCATTTGACTTCGAACTACTAGCAGTTTCCATTCAGCTGTAGAATGATGCGTCGTACGGCACCTCTTTGTCGTGATCCGTTCATATGTTATGGAAATTCGTTTCGGTTGTTTGTTCGCAAGAAATTTACATAATTAAACATGTGATTAAACAGCTAACAAACCTACACTGTACTGCAGGAGATGTGAACAAAGTCAATGTTCTGATGATTTTTAGATCTAAAGATTTTTTT
The DNA here is from genome assembly GCF_964205215.1 of Stylophora pistillata. Taxonomy (NCBI): domain Eukaryota; kingdom Metazoa; phylum Cnidaria; class Anthozoa; order Scleractinia; family Pocilloporidae; genus Stylophora; species Stylophora pistillata. Next base: position 21,877,861 of record NC_142519.1, on the reverse strand, counting down.
GCTGACACCTAGTTTGTTCATTTATTTCAACAGCTCACCTCAAAAATGTACACAATGCTGCGGCAAATCTAATTTCGGAAGAGATTGCAATACGCTGTTAAAGAAAAGTTTAGATAGATTTCCACTGCCATGCGTCAAGCAAAATAAATGTGTCGCAGTATTGCTTAGTATTTTCAATTATGGGGTACTTCGGTGAAGAAATCCCGCATCTCAAATTCTGTGACGTGCGTTGCTTCAGGTGAACAGCGAAACGAAAATATTTGCGTCGCGCTTGATTTCGTGTCTTCCTCAACGGGCGGTTTTGCAATAATCGCTGAGTCCTGTCAGCCTTCTCTGACTCACTTTTACCTATCTTAACAGAGAAAAATCCGTTCATAACATACCTAAGAAAATTTGAAGCAAGGGTTACGATAAAAGAAACAGAGAGGTTTGAGTAAGAAACCATTAAATTAGAAAATCAGTAGAAAACTGACTCTATCCCAAACTCATGCAGGAATGTAGAATGCTTTTATCATTTATGTAATTGTGTGCATGAATCTTATAAATGTTGAACCAAGCGGTACAGTGTAAGTATCCTATTTGCTTACCGACTTGTGATGCGGTATTTAAGAAATGTTAGTTTCAGTATCAGAGCTCGTTAGTGTCCAACTACTTCGCGATGTTACGCAAAATACGTTTGTTAAAACGGATAAAATTTTCATTCGCAATCCTATTGAATACCCGCTTTGATAAGTTAGAATAAAACAGAAAGGAAATAGGTTGCGCCAAGATGATTTCAACATCAAATTGAACCCCTTTGGCCAATAGGGTAGAATCGTACTAGAAAGGGTTTCGATTTGAACATAGTTAATAGAGTGAACCTTAAAATATTAGAGGCCCTGAACTATAATTCATCGACAGAGTGTGCTGAGGTATTAACTTGAAGAGATCCGATTAGGTGCGACTCCTGCGGTATGGAAAATCGCATTTGCCAGGATCACTTTCTTGAAAACATCACCTTCCTTTACCTTTCTTTGTATGATGCACGATCCTATCAGTAGAGAGCGCTATTTATGCAATATGGATCGTGCATCATACATATCTACAACCGCAGTTCAAAATATATATGAACTTCATATATTCATAATACCTTTAGCTTTCTTTCTTTACAAAATTCTTTTATCGAGTTTGGAAAAACAGCGATCAATAGATTCGTAAACTTATGAAGCAAGTCTTACCTCGGCCGTTTCGTGTTCTCGGTAGCGTTGTTTTTCAGTTTTGGCGCAACCTAGGGTAGTGGGCAGTGATTTTAATAATGCCTCTTTGTGGTAATTACATCCCACAGATCGCGCTAAAGCATCAATGGTCATCTGAGCGTGCAAGGTATTAATCGGGGAAAGATCAATAGAAGCGACTGTATCACGTGCTTTCTTGATAACAGCGCGTTTCATTCTTTTTATCGATTTTGGCATTGTAGCGATCTATAGATTCGTGAACTTGTCAAGCAAGGCTTACCTTGGCAGGTTGGTCTTTCTCTGTAGCACAATTCTTCAGATTAGGCGCTGCGTAAGTTAAAGTGCATTGATTTAAATTTAGAAAAACATTGTTATATATATATATATACACATATTGTGGGAGGAAAAAGACAAATAAACTACTACTTCATCCCTACAAGCCTGTTTCGCGGTTACCCACTCATCATGCTAGTGGCGATGACTCATCTCACAGTGCTCAATTTGGACATGAAAGCAGAGCTTGTTATACCAAAGAGCTATATCTAACTGCAGACAGTACTGTTTCGGCCTTCTAGGCCTCATCAGCACAGTGCTGATGCTAAGATGGGGGAGAACCGATATGGATCCCCAAACGATCCCACACTTGTGGTATCGTCTAAACCATGCCAAAGTGCTCAAACTAGAAGAGCCTAGTGAGCTATGCACAATGCTAGCGACGATGACTTATCCCACAGTGCTCAACAATTTGGACATGAAAGCAGAGCTTTGTATGCCAAAGAGCTATATCTTTATAGCGGTTATAAATTAATGACAGGAAAATCGTTTCACCGTTACTCTGAGTTTCACGCAGCTTACGCTGCGATCGTCAGACGGTCTGACGATCGCAGCGCAAGCTGCGGGAAACTCAGAGTAACGGTGAAACGATTTTCCTGTCATTAATTTCTAACAGCTATTGAAACGCTCTGCAACCCACATCGAGCACTTTTTTACAGCCACGACTTCTCCTAGTCTGTTTATATATATTTATATATATGTGTATATATATATATAGCTCACTTCGATTAACTCATAGATTAGCCACTTTTTAGACTTTAGATTTGTTAGGTAGTCTTTATATATATATATTTGTAAACGGGTCAGTCACTTTTATCATGAGCCCCTGGCTCGGGAGATCTGGGCGACCACTCCCCGTGCACCTGACACAAAATAAATTATCCTTATCCTTACCATAATTGCTGATTACCTTCATCATTTATTCTTTCTAAACAGACATGCTTATTCTTGAAATCATTTTGCCATGTCATCTTGTAACAGTCTTTTATGTAAGATTTAAGGAAAAACGGCTAAGAGAAAAGAAGGTTTCTCTTAAAAAGTAAATTCACTCTAATTGCGAAATTTCGTGCTACCCGCGAAAACTACTTAACCGTTTCTGGTGAGGGCACTTCATTTGCGTGCAAATAAAGCAAAAGCTTTTCTTTTTCTAAAGAGCCGGTGTGTCTCCCAGGGACTAACTGCTCATTTTTCATAATCCCCATGGACTAACTGCTCATTTTTCTTTGACTTAAGTATAAATGTTTAAATAGGTTTCCGACTTGCTGTTCCACAAAGAGAATTTTAATTTGTCTGAAAACACACACGGAAGGCTTTTTAATCAAATAACTTTAAAATAACAGGTTAGTTAAGCAAATTTCATGATTACATATGCTTGTACAGTTTTTATCAAAACTTTGAAACTAAAGTTTTACGGTTCCAATCTAGTGTTCGTGTGGGCGAAATTGAGTAGCCTTCTACCTTGTCAGACAGTTTGAGATATGACAATTCATTTACAATCTAACCACGCATTAGGTGAAAGTGAGCTGATAGCTCCTGGTTTTATCAGAGACGAGTTCAGAATTTGGGTGCCGGTCTAGTTGGTCTGGCATTTGCTACTAAGTATAGTTTTTCTCTTCAGTATCATCACCATCAGCCAAGTACGACTAATCAAGCGACAAACGAATTTGTTTTGCTTAATCATAAATTTTCTCTAAGTCACTGTAAGTTTTTTTATATCATCAAATCTAACGTCGGAGGAAAAACCACAAAAAAAATGGTTGAACGAATCCCTGATAGTACTTGGAATCGTCAACGTAGGTGTAACAAAAATCGGTCGTCAGCTTAGGGAATCAATAGCCCAGATTATACAAATTATTTGATATTGTATGTGAGTTTGATTTGCATCAGGAACAGTAGAGCTTAACCCACACCCTCGCGTTAGAGAAAAATTTCGATTCGGTGATATTTCGTTAACTTTGAATATGTTTCGTTCTGCATTCTTCTCTAACTTCCTTGTGCTTGTGCGTACATAAACTCTGTATACTACAGGACATGCCTACAGTAACTTGCTCTAACAAGTAAGGGGTACACAATGGAGGAATATATTACCTGGTTAGAATTGCAGACAGTGTCTAACGAAGAAGTAAACGACAGAAAAGGTCAGTATGTACCCTTAAGGACATTTTGACGCAGAACGAAAAATTAGTTCAGATGAGGCAAGTGATATTAATACTTGATTCCTTTTGTTGGGGACTCTTATAGTCTAAACGTACCTCCTATGTACCATGTTGTTACCTGTAGAAAATATTACATAAACTATTGCATGTTTTTAAAAGGATTCAGGAGACTTAATTATAACATATTATCTGTTTAATTCCAAGTTTTCAGGTCAATCGTAAAATCGTTTTTGCATTAAATATATATGTACTATAAACTTGTGGTATGGTTTCTCGAAGTATTTTAACACATTACGTTTTTTTGTAATTTGACTTTTACTTCAGCCTTTGAAGATTGCTTGAGAAAAACAATAAAGGATGGAGAATTTGACGAGATCAGTGACAAACTTACTCCAAGAGCTTTGACAAAATGTAACACGAACGCTCTGCTGATGGCAATGGAGGTAAATGTGTTATAGTTACATTGTTTAAATACTATGAAGACCATTAAACGAAGAACTTCTTGCAATAATTGGTACCGAATATTGCAATGAGACCATAAAAAGACCGACCCGTTTAGATCGATAACGTTCTAATCTTCTTGATTGAACACTGAGGCAAGCGAATATTTCGAAACGAAAAATTTCTTATTATTTTCAAAATATTATTTTAAGTGCGTTCGTCAAATTCATTATCAACTTTATCCAACAATGTAATAAGCCACACTTTCGACCGCTTTACCGGCGTGATAACCCAAATGAGATCGAAGTTGATAGAACGCGAGAAAACTTTGTAAATTACGAGCCAGAGGTGAGCAATTTGCAAACGTTTCGAACATTTTCAAATTTTTCGATTTTCTATGGGTTTACCGATGCAATAAAAGATAGCGGGTTTTTGACCAGTTAGGGCGCTCGCACTATCTCAGTTATTTCACAAAGAAGAAAAAGCAAGGCGTCTTTCATGTTTACCATCGTCTTCGTGAAGAATACAAGGGCAAGGTAATGTATGCCGGTTACTATTATATCTTGTAAATTTTCTGTTAACAAAGTTGTTTTGTAATTCTATTTGCAGGTGAATTTTGAACTTCAACGATTAGCTGACAAAAAAGGACCGGACCACGAAGATTTCGACAAGCTAGCCGCTTCTTTGGATGAGTTTATTTCTCGCCTTTTTGATCCATTGAAATCAGGTGGACGATTACGCGATGTTTTTTTACGAGATTCAATTGACAACGTCATGGACGCTGCGATAGAGTTCAAACAAAAGAAAGTAAGTGGAAATTACAACTTTTGCTGTTCATTTACGCAAAACATACATTCATTTACCTCAATAGTTGAAACTAGACGGCAAATATACATTCATTAGCACTTCAATGAACTTCATTAACGCGAACGAACTTTCAGTAACGCTATTTGCAAATGTATTAACATTCATTATAGTTCACCACTAAATTTTCTCCGGTTCTTATTGGTTTAAATCGATCACGTGACGCGTTAGTGTTCATCCGTGGAGAGACTATCAGCCCATAGTGCCCGCCCGCGGAAAATACCCGGATGGATAGTGTCCGTCCGCGGAGAATACCTGGATTGATAGTACTCATCCGTGAAAAGTTTTGAATAGTTTGACAGCCGCGAAGTTAGGCAGATCGGAAAAACAGTGACTTTTCAATTCTGACAGGTATAACATATTATTTAGCCAATGTACGGTTGCGAATTATTGACATTTGTGACAAGCTGTAGGCGCGGAAGAAAATTTAGTGGTGAACAATGAAAACAATAGAGTGTTTATGTCTCGGAACTATCGGTCTGATAGTTGCCCCTTGGAAATTTGATGTTCTTAAAACTAGCATATTTGTTTTAAGAACATCAAATTTCCGCGGGGCAACTATTAGCCGATAGTTCCTCGACAGAAACACTCTATTTTTTAAATAGTATCAACTGATGAACAATTGCACCTTTGGACAATCAAAGATAACAACTATACTTTCAATCTCGCGCAATGGTTAATCATTAACACCAATAGAAATCAATTGCATAGTTTGACAATCAATGGCGTTTTTGAGACATTCAATAACGCAATTTACATAACGACGCACAATCAATTGTACCTTTATACAATCGTTTATTCGAAATGGTCAATAATTAACGTGAACCAACAAACATGTGTGTAGTAATAACAATCAACATGAATTTGACTTAGACCGCCGTCTTGTGTTAATGTTTTGTCGTGTAAAGTACTGGATTGATGTTCTGGTAATTAGCCATAATGAGTTTTAGCAGCTGTCAGGTGGACAAAAATAAGGTTTGAAGTTGTAAGGAAATTGTGAGGCTTTCACTTTGTTTGGGAAAGAACAGATAGGTCATAATTAGTTTGGTTTCATTGGAATTTACAACCTGTCGCAACAACTATTTTTTTTCATTAACTTTGTTTTCAAGTTCTTTGCGCACCCAGTAATAAACAGCCAAATGACAAAGAAGTGGCATGGTGAATTTGGCTGGATGCGAAAGTGTTCTTGGTTGAGTACTGAGCGCTGGTTATGGGTATTCCTGAATGTCTGGTGTGTGTTTGATGTTGTTCTTTTCCCCATAATCTTCATTGTTTTTGGAGCATATCATTTAACGAGAAAGAAGACAAGGAATAGAGAAGGTAATGTTGAATATAAAGCGGCTTAAAGCTCTTCATCCACTTTCTTAGGTCCAATTATGAAGTTATGCCAATAAATAAAGATACAGTGTAAAGCTCCGCTAGCGCAATGCAAGAATTTTTCTTAAGGATGTTCTACATTCCTTTCTAAAGAATAACTGCACTTCAAAAATTTAGCATTTTGACAGCTTATCTGCCCTGTAAAAAGATTCTGCAAAATTTTGTTTGTCGAGTAAAGAACGTTTTAATAACATTCTTCGTCATGTTGAAGAAAGAAAAAAACCAACGTATCATTTTACGTATATCACTAATAAATTAATTTTTTCTCTGTTTCTTCCAAACAAAGGAATATTTCGGAACAAAGAAGACATATACGGTGAGTAAAACTATTAGCAGAAAATGTGATAATACCTCAATGGTTAATTTCACTTTTTCTCCCATTACTATTTTTTGGCAGGAAGGTATCTTAAGTACTTCACTATCCCCTATTTCATCTTTGTCCGTGACACTTTCAGTTTCCTGGTCCATCTAGGACTGCACTTCGGTCTTTGTCTCGCACCATCGAGCATTTCAATCAGCGGATTGGAGTGGGCTATTTGTGTGTTCTACATGGGTCGAATGGTAACTGAAATGAAACAGATTAGAGACACCAAGATACCGCAAGGTGAAGAGTCAGAAAAGCCGGGTATCAAGGAGCCGTTGACTTGTGGCAGTGTTGAAATTTTAGCTGATCCGAAAGAGAGCAGTATTCGGAAATCAAAATCTACGTCGTTGGCGAGGAAATTTAGTAAATACCTGAAGTGAGTATGTAAAAAATATATATATTACATAAAACTATTTTCAACATTTCACTAAAATGTTCAAAGATTATCAGGATTTTTCCCTCAATATCAAAAGTCCGATGTATCTCAGTTTTCCCAGTACGTCGAAGCCCCAGAAACCTTGTGTTTCTGGTATCTTTAACCCGTTCCCTTCTCTTCGATTCCTCAGTAAAACTCCCCCCCCGTCTCTGTTTCTCAAAAGAGGAGGACGATAACTCAAAAGAGAAAAAAGAGGGGTCTTAGACTCAGATCCCGGAGAATAATAGCACGATCGATACGGCTACCCCAACTGAGATTAAGAGACAGTTATCGATAGCAGGCTCTAAATAATAAGAACTGATAAAATTTAGTATTATTTGGTAAGAGAGAGGGCCTGATACTAAACAATGTCATTAATGATGTGACTTTGCATTTCGTTTTTGTCTTTCAGTGATCGTTGGAACGTACTGGATTTAACCACAATCACTGTATACCTTATTATTTTTGCCTTGAGAATGCTTACCTGGGCGGTTTCAGACTCTGTGGTTAATAACAGAGCCCTTGTCATGACTGGTTATCTTTATGGCCTCAACACCATGTTCCTTACTTTCCGAGCTTTTGGCCTCGTGATGGAAATTATCAGAGGAGTGGGTGCCATTCAAATCGCGTTGTTTTTCATTCTTAGCGACGTGGCGATCATATTTTGGCAATTTATGGCTGCTATTTTAGCATTTTCTATCGCTATAACCAAAGTATATGTTGCAGAAAGATCCTACCTCGTTAAGGAAGACCGAGACAAAAATGCGTAAGTGAGAGTTCACGGATTCAATCATTAAACTTTCCCAGCGCAGAAAGAGAGTTACTAGATAGCGATAACATGACATGATAACCTTATTTGTGAGTCAATATCGGCTCGCGCCACTGAACTAGTTTCGGATATTAAGCAATGATACGAATAAACCTGCGATTCTTTTTAAAAAAAAAGCCAAAAGTCTGCTGTAGAAGAATTCCAAGCTGAGTACATTACTAGCAAATCAATCCTAATAATGGCCTCTTTGTATCTTTTGCGTTACAGAGTTTGCAGCGCCGCTGTACTTTCCTGGTATGTTTTGTTTGGGTAACTTGATTTGCAATTATCTTACAATGGGTGTGTTCATCATATGTATGCTCAATCGAACCACTTCAGTACTGTCATATTTATTGATTAAAAGGTTAATCTTAACATTCAACATTCCCAAATTTTTTCAGTTGGTGGACAGTAGCAAAGCATTTATGCTGGTCCTTGCTAGGGATTGTAGAGCTTGATGCACTGGACTCGTCAGACGAATTATCAGTGACTGTGGTTCGCTTTTTGTATGGAGGTTTCATGATCGTGGGAGCTGTTCTCCTTATGAATATGATGATAGCACTTCTATCAAACACATATCAACGAGTTGAAGTAAGAATCGCTTTTTGTGTTGGAATGATTACCAGATCGTGTCTTTCGTTGCTCGACATTTCGGTGCATTTCTTGAGCGATGGTTTTAGTTCCTTGATTTCTAGTTGTTACTTAACACTCTGTTTGTTGTTTTACCATATATGGCAGCTTTAGAGGGAAAGAGCGTCTCAGGCTAACTTGATTTCCGTGGTTTGTAGAAGTCTGCTAACCTTCTATCACAAATGCTGCAATCGGAATGGCTACGCTTCTTGCTATCTGTTTCGTGTTAGACAGTGAGTGGAGTAAGTCGCCTAGCAATGTGCGAAAAAAAAAAATTAAATTTAACCGATAGCCTGTCTTGTTTGCCAGTCCGAAACGATTGGTAGATTTATTCTAAACCGATTTATTATTCGCTCTTGATTTTTACGCTTGTTAGCTGATTCTAGTTTCGTCTTCATCAACTATCATGCAAAATAAATCTCGAGATCATGATCTATTTACTAAATAGACCAGAGAGTAGAATAGACTGGGAGATAGAAGTGTTTCGATCAACTTACATTTTTTTCTTTCATTCAAAAGGATAATTCCCTGAAAGAATGGTCATTCCGGAAAGCCATGAGAATTCAGACGTACAGCTCATATGATCCCATCCCTGTTCCTTTTAACCTCGTGTCAAGTCTGCTGTTGTTTTTGCGTTCCTCTTTCCAATGTTTCTGCTTCTGCCTCAGATGGAAGCGAGAAAGACAAGAGGTCGACACGCAGGATGGAAATGTAAATATTTCTTATGTAAAGTCAATCTTAGTTGGAATAAAGCAATAATACATTATAATTCCTGATGATTTTTTATTTTTCCTCTCTTTTTGTTTTGTTTTGTTTTTTTTTTGGGGGGGGGGGTGGGTGGTTAGGGGGGTAAAAGGAATTTAACAAACCAGCGAAACGATATGAAAAGAAACGAAACAAAAACACAAAAAATGGAATTATGCTCCTTCAGTTAAGAAAAGAATGTCGTAGTAAAGCTGAATTTTCTCTCGAGGAACGAAAATAGGATACCATAACGTTATTTAAAGGAAACATATTAACTTTGGGTCAGCGAGCGAACCATTGCGCTCAAAATGTCAAACAAGCATTTGCGGTGTTTGACGTTTTTAGGCAAATATTCTCATCTATTTGATATTATTTATTTAAACTCTTAAAAGCGCAACCTTGTAAAGCGATCAAGACCAATCCGTATATCAAGAATGGAAGAAAAGATGCTAAGGCTTAAGGTAAAACTTTCGTTCCACATACGAGGCAGATAAACCAAGCCTCTCAGTCTTTTAAGTGTAAAGGATCACTTTGCTTGTTGTCATTTAGCTCCTAATAAATTAAAGTAATAGAGGCTGATTTTTTTTCTCTTACTCAAATCGCAGATGGAGTCGTTAGATTTGGTAGTCAAAAATCTTCAGATCAAATATTTTGCAAGTTATGGGTATACATTTCCTCTTTCAGGTAACCATGTGATGTGATAATGATGATTTACTCGATTAATTTCTAAATCGAATTAAATTTCAACATGCCCACTTTTAATCAAGATATATAAAGATAATGATGCTAAAGAAGTTTACTGTGAAATATCGAATTGTCTTTCGCTTAAAAATAAAATAGTCTTTCCTCTCTCATTTGAAACAGATCAAGGGAAAATGGAAAAAGTCTTCCAGGAAACTAGAAACCTTAGACCAATGACGAATCAAGTTGCTTACAGTACCTTTATTACTGATGGGTATGACAAATGCGTCCTACCAACGGGTCCCAAGGTGAGGCTTTCTTGCTCGCTATACGTTGACTTCACATTTTTTATGTTGGCGATGTTTTGTTTTTCCGGCTATAAATGACAGGCCTGGAAGAGTGAAGGCATAAGGATAGAGAATTACCTCCTCATGTACGAGGGAGTGAACGTTTGCAAGACGTGCAAGGATCACCCAACAGCTTCACAAAAGAATCATGGTGCAAGATATCTTGTTCCCTTCACTAGAGAGTTTCCCAAATTCGAGGTAAGTAGTGTACCAAAACAATGATCACGGTTTCTTAATTTTGCTCACATGCATTTTCAGTTACATAGAGCGGGAATGAGGATAGAAAAAGAGACAATAAAAAAGCAAGTTGAACTAAATACTTTCTGGTGGTTTAGTCTTAAATGACCCTGGTGTGAATAAATGATTGAATGAATGAATGAATGAGTTGAATGCCACCAAGAAGTCGAAAAGGAACATTAACCGCCATGAAAACTTTTGAAAAGAGAATGAGTGAATCAATGGATAAATGAATGAAAGTATAGATGAACGAATATACTTACTACAGAAACCCTTTTAATATGTTACATGACAGAAACACACAAGGGGACCTACTAAGCCTAAACAGATGAAAAAAATTAGTTGAATGTTCATATTATCGCAAAGATTCCCATTTTTAATCCTTAAGAATGATCTTCTGTCGGAGCTACTAGTAATAACGAATCCTTTTTCCTGTTTTTAGGTTCTCATTTTAGAAGCAGGAGAATGTCGAAGTTTAGAAGTGGGAGCGGCAGGAAAGAATTACGAATCTCATGTCAATCGGAGCCGAGGATGGACTAACGATTGTATTGGATACCATATCAACGGAAACATTTTCGACGCTTTTACAGCAAACTCAATCAATGAAATTGAAGGTGCGCAAGACAGATATGCTGAAACGATGTTCCTTTTTTCCATTAAGTGGATGATATTCCGCTGATGCAACTCAATAATTTATTAATTTGGACATAGCTATTGTTCATTGTCATAACTTGCACTTATTGCAAAGAGATATACATTGGTGAGACTGGAAGAAGACTAGGTGACCGATTCCGACAACACTTTCGCTTGTCTCAAAGCGGTCTTTGTTCTTTAGCCATACCTAGCCTTGAATTAATGGTTTTTATTTCAGATGCCATGGCTGATCGAGGCGATGTGATTGGTTGTATGGTGATGTTTGAAATGGCTAAAAATGGGAAAGTCCCCGTTGTGTTTACACTCAATGGAAAACAGATTACACAAGCAACCATTGCAACCAATTTTGAGGATAAGGAATCACTGTTGTTTCCATTTGTTAGTATGGGACATGAAGGAGTAACAGTGTCAGCTAAGGTTAGTTTTTACTTGGAAAAGAGTGGTTCATAGCTAGTAACTGTTTAGGATTCCTTAGGAGTCGCCTATGATACACAGGCATCGTGGCATATTGCCTTCCTGTTGGTATTTCGATGATACCCTGACCCTATCCTGATCTTTATTGATGTCGATCTGCTTGAAAAATTGTTACAATGATAATGGCATTACCAGGCATCACTCCACGCTGAGTTCATGCAACGACATGCATGACTCTCAGCCAATATGAGTTGCGTAATTTCTTTACTTTATTGACACATATTCCTGCAATGATCATTTTGACTGGATCACGAAAATGGACCATCAAGAAGATTCCATCTCATCTTTTTCACCCATCATTTTTAGATGCGGCCCGGTGGAGGGGTAAGTAGGTTAACAATGTCAGAGATGTGGGATAGAATGACTTCAACCAGTTCACCTGGGACAGTTTCAACACAAGAAAATGAGAAAGCTGCAGTTTGTCATGATCTGGAGTACGCTGAAACCAGATTTCGACAAGTACGGGATGACATGTTGGCCAACCTAAGGATGAACTTCAGAAGAATCGAAGATGTCTTTAGTCAATGGAATAAAGAATGCATGCTTATGAACGATTCAGTTCAAATGGGGCCAGCCCTTCGGAAGAAGATAAAAGAAACTTTAGAGGGATTTCAGGAGGTAGAGGAGCTTGGAAAACAGCTCGATAGAAAGTTTGGCCAATTTTTAAAAACCTGAGGACATTGTAGCAACAAAAAGCTGAGATAGGTTAATCTTAAGCAATTACTGGAAGTTTTTACTCCTTTTACAGTGGCTCACACATGTTCCATTTTTAACTTTCTAACAATCAATTCAAACATTGATAGTTTCAACTAAAGTTTTTCGAACGATTCCTCGAAAATATTATTAGAAATGTTGAACAAATAAAGTTTGGATGCTACGATCCATAGAAGAAGGGGTGATTAAAGTTAAAGCTCATTAATCGACTTAGTTTAAGTTGCTACTGCTTAACCTTGCGCGATCTTTGGATGAAGATGAAAACAGTTTACGGTGTAAAATTCTTGAATTGCCTTCAACGCGAAAAGACGGTTTATTGTCGGTTAATGTAATTGAGCGCAACTTCATCGAATAGGTTTGTCAAAGGTACCAAATATTTACGGGACAACGGCGAATCTCAGGCCAGGCTGAGATTCCAAAGGTTTGCACCACTTATACAGCGCCGGCGTTTGTGGTTTCGCATCACCAGTAATATAGTGTCCAGCTTGAGGTCACAGGAAAATGATCTATAAAAAATTTCCCATTTTTCCAGCTGGAATAAAGGGTTTGTAAATTTAAACTGAAATTCTGCACCTGAAGAGAACATGACAACAGAGAACGACAGGTACCATTGCTCTCCGCTCAAACATTCCAGTCGAAACGTCCCGCAGATTCATTGCTAAAATTGCTTTTTGATGGTCTAATTGGGAAAGCGAAATATTTGCTCTTTGTCAAGTTTTTGTGCAGTTGTCATAATTGTTGTTATTTTACCATGAAAAACAACGATACTGGTTCATACAAATTAAGAGACGATCTCTCTGACTCATGAATCCGACACTTTTTGGGTACAATTAGTTTTTCTAACACAAAGTCTTTGCATACCTGATACAAGAGAAGCAATTTTCTCTCTGCTTTTCGGGGTTATGATCGAAGTCAACTTTTAGGGAGTTACACTCCAAAGGAAAATACACCCATGATCTTCCAAGTTGTCATATTCAGGTAATCTTGTTTCACGAAGCGCAGCTATGTCTACGTTGGAACTCTTCATTTCCGAGGCCACAAGGGCAGTCTTTCTTTCTGAGCGCTGTGATGTTAGCCTGTCCAACAGAATGCGTTCACTCTATTCTGCTACGCATAAGGCTGCTGTTTTCGTCGTCTTTTTCCCTGCCTGCCTGCTTCTAATATACTTTTCTTTGCCTGACGGAGTGAGAACAGATCAGCGCGGACCTTGTTAATCTGGGAGACTTCCAAGCCGGTGTGAATAGTTTTCTGACTGACCATTTCATGAAACCGTCTCCTTGCGAAGTATTAAAGTACCGCTAGCTTTCGCTAGACTAGCAGCACGCTCTTGGCCGATAGAGGTATAATCAGTGGCAAGAAAAGGCCAAGACAAACTGACTCCAGTATCTGTTGCAGTGACTGACCAGATGATAGGTTTATGTATCCCTGCTTTTTGCGTAGTGCATGTCACGATGCACCGACTGGCAAAAATCCCCCACGGGTCTTGCTATAGATGTGCTGTTCATCTACCAGGATGTCCAGGCTCACCCTGAGTAACAAGTGTAACTGCAGTAATCGTAACCTCACAACACCACGATAATGAAGACGTATTTATTGGGTACCAATGATGTTGACGTTATGTGGGTTGAAACTTAAAACAATAAATGAATACGAAATTACAACAATTGACTAATAAAAGTGACAGGAAAGAAATACACTGAACGAACTGAATAAACTTGAAATGACAATACTTACATTGTTACGATTTCTACGAAACTGCTGGACGAATATAAACTGCCAAAAGGCGAAAATAAGATGAACTGGAGTAACTGCTCAAAGCGAACTACTGTATGACTAACGGAAGACTAAACTCTGAACTTGAGAAAAACTAATTTATACATGCGAAAACGACTAGCTAACTTAAAGTGCAATTAGCGCCTATATTACGAAAGAAACTAATTAACGAAGATACGTGACACAGAAACAACAGAAGCTAACTGACCAGCGAAAAAATACTAACGAACGACGAGAAGCAGCGACAACGCAAAAGGACACCCTAATGATTGATTGAATGAGAAAAACAAAAAAAAAAAACATTCCGCACGCTAAGACCCTACAACAAGGAGTGGCCGACCGCAGACCTTAGGACAGATCTTGCTTTTAATTCTGTCAGGATGCCCAGTTTCACCCTCCACGCCCTCTAAGGGGCGGGGTAGCAGGTTGAGTCGCCGACTTCCCGACCCAAGAGACAGGTAATACCAGTTTTCAGGGTTATCCGGTAGCAAGCAAACCAATTCCTGACTAGACAAGGTCACGCTACGCTCGGCGAAAGCACCAAGACTCTCGAACTGTCTTTTTCTGCTTTATCTAATTACTGGGTTCTCCATTACACAATTCTACTTACATCCAATTTTGAAGTCATATAATAACTACATTCTAATTATAAACGAATGACATAATAAAACTGAACTACCTAACTTACTGACGGAACTGACGAAATACTTGAAAACCTGCCGAGTGGGAAGTAAAACAACAATATACACTGCTCTGACGCAGGGCTAATGGTGGTTCTAAACGCCAGCCTTTACACTCTTTACGATGGCCAATTCACATTATCAACTCAGCTGAAAAAACCAAATTATCTTGTTTCCCCCCCAATGCAGCACCACAGTTGCTTTAGAAACTTACTATCTTTAGTAATGTGCATAGTCTGTCGAAAAACGAAAGTTTCGCTGTTTTGAGCACATTGAATATTATCAACATGTAGTAACAGCTTTCGAATAAAACATCATGCAATAGTTTAGTTATGCTACCGTAAGCAAACTCTGTGTATGAATTCCTACGCCAAAGTAGCTAGAAATCGGAAACAAAACTTTCACCTACCTCAACAGAAAAAATGTTTCTCTAAGTAGATTTAATGTTCAAAAAATTAACGGCTTTGCGGAAGATTCATTATGATGCCACACGCAAAGTAACAGACGGCAGTCGCATCCAAGGTTATCAAGGAAGTGTACCTTTTGCCAAATTAAAGCAAACTCGTTTCTAGAACTCACGTTTCTCCCTAATCTCTTGTAGGTGGGTGTTGTCGTGCCCCGCTCACAGTGGATGTGGGGAGGGAGACATCTAGGGACGAGATTGGAAAGGTTTGGTGATATAGCGAGTTTGCCCACTTCGTTCACTAATATGTCAATCCATGTATATGTACACCAGACAGACACCTTATCATTAGAATATTTTCACATCGGTGTAAAATGAAGTGCGTAATTTACAAACTTCGTCATAATATTTTGAGAAATATTTTGGAACGTTCAAAATTACCTTTAAATTGATGGAGACAAGAAAATATTAGTTCGGGTATAAGAAACACAAAAAAGTGTTTTTTTATTGTGTCTTACTATAAAGATAAATGAGAGCCTTTAAGGACTCAAAGTATTTAAAATTACCCGGCTACCTGAGCGGACAAATGAACAAGCCAGGATCGATTTTAGATTTGAATCTAAATGGTCGAGAGGATGGCGTGAGACTATCCCAAAGCAGAGTTGATCAAACTAGTGCATCCCTGAATTACTTTGGATTCTCTAATACATTCTTGAAAGCTACTGCCTTCTTTACGCTTCATTTACCGTCTGAAAAGTGTGCTAACGAAGGCTAAACCCCTAATGATTACAAGGCAAAACCGGGCTCTTATTTCAACTCGGTGTTTACTTGAGAAATAATATTAAAAGAAGAAGAAGAACCTTTATTAATTTATACCGCTCAGGGTAGCCCCTTCAGACGCAAAAAGCTGTCTGTTATCAATGGGAGCCCTGAGCAACAACGCACAAAAACCTCACTAAACATATAAACATTACACTAATACAGGTAATAATATAAATAGAAAGCTATTTACAAGTAAAAGATTAAAAGATGTATAACACGAAATATCATTAAGATAATTCGTTAAAAATAGTGCAACCATAATACTAGAAGGATATTTTCGCAATCTCAGTTCTCACAGCTGGCGGATGTAAGAGGTTGCTTTGTCTAGTAGCGCGCGCATGGATTGTATTATTACTTTTAAAATATCGTTTAAAATACTAGGGACATTGACCTTGCGGCATTTCTTAACGAGTTTAAAAACAGATTTACGTCGACGCTCCTCCAACGTGAGCCACTTCAGAACGCCCATTGCCTGCTTGCTGCGCACGGTTCTAGCCACTATCCTAGCAGCCCGGTTTTGGAGGGCTTCAAGGTCTTGTTTGCGATCTTCCCCGCAACAGCCCCACACACCTACACAGTATTCTAAAATTGGCCTAATTAGACTACAATACACTACATTTGCACTCTCTCTAGTAAGGCTTCTACGAAGCCTGCTAAGCATTCCTGCGCGTTTTCCCGCCTTCGAAATTAGCTGCTTTATTTGCTCGTTCCAGCTAGGGCGGTCATCAAAAACTATACCTAGCTAAGTGAAGTGATACTGACGGGCAGGAGTATCAGAATCACGCTGTTTATGACCACAAGTTTTCCGTAAGGTAGCCATCAATTTGCTTGCTGCAGATGCGAAAAACTTATTAAATGCGATGGCAATGCATTGTTTGTCAGAAGAGACAACGCAGTCTACTTTGATATTTGGAGAAATAACTTTCTTTTCTCCCGGTAGGATTTTCTTCATCGTCTTCCAAAACGAACTGTGATCGCCACCACTTCCTCGATGAGCCGTTTATTGTAAGACACTTTCGCTGACCTTATTTCTTTTGTCACACGATTGAGAAAATGGCGGTAGTTTGCTCAATCTTCTGAGGCATTGCTTTTGATTGCTTTTTTGTGAAAATAATCACGCTGGCGCATAGTCACCTTTATGCTCTTGTTTAGCCGGGGACAAGTGTCAATGCCGCGCACGCGGCGCTGCGCCAGCGGTGCATGACGATCAGCAATCGTGACAAATTCCCGCTTAAAGGCATGCCAGAGATCATCAACAATAGCAGGTCCATCGAGAGCAGGAGCAGAGTTCCAAGTAACACCTTTCAGATCTTTGCGAAAAGCGTCAACATTGAAATGCGCATAATTTCGGAAGGTCTTGACTTGAGAAGGTGCTCTTTCCAGTTTAATTTACAGACACAATAAATCAGTTCATGGTCACTTAAATGGGTGGAAACTACCCCCGACTCACACACATTCTGCGGGCAACTGACAGCGACTAAATCAATAAGCGACTTAGAGTTTTTAGTAATCCTTGTGGGCTGGTCGATTAGCTGCTTGATATTTAGACTCCTGAATAGCGATTTAAGTTGTTTACAATCGGAGTCATTACGGTGACTAGACATAAAACAACAATTGAAGTCACCAAAAAGGAGCATCTCTTTGCCCTCAGCTGAAGCAGTGTCTAAGATACCATTTAGCTTAAACATAAAGTCCTTATCGTAATACCGCGAGGTACGATCGGGTCTGTAAAAATTTCCAACAAGAAAGCTGGGTGATTTAAGAACAGCAATTTCCAGCCACATTTCTTCTAGGTATCCAATTCAAGATCATCCCTCCGCGTAGCCACCAACTCGTCATGAACAAAAACCGCAACGCTGCCATGATTGCCCTTTCTGTCCTTCCAAAAAAGTCTATAACCCGGTATTTCATATTCACTGTCACTCCTGTCGGCCTTGATTCAAAGGCCTCAGACAGAGTAATTATTTGTATGCTTGACTGGAGTTCTTGTAACAATAGGCGAAGCTGATCAATTTTATCGCCAAGGCTTTGTATGTTTTGGTGAATGAACTTGAGTCCACGGAGTTTAACAACATCATCCAGTCCATTAACAGGCCCAGGGTTAAGACTAACATCTCCAGACAGTAGAACCAAATAACCTGCACACAAAGAAAGATTAGCCTCATTGATTGAAAAGTTTAGGAGATGAAAAGCTATCGTGAGGTTCGGACATTTTAAATGCCTGAAACCTCAAGACATTTTCACATTTACACCGAAAACTTCGAACTTGGGCTTCCCCACTCATAATGGTAGGTATATACTGAGGGACGCAAAAAGGCGTCTAATGTGTCAAGCAACTAATGCCTCTGCGAAAGTGCATTACATGAGAAAGTGTAATAACAAAGAGTTGAAACCTCCAACTTCTTTCTCCGTACTCTTATGAATTCAAACTAGGTCATCAGTAATTTACGTCTGGGATCTAAGACTATCTCTCAGAGTAGACCTTCGACCATATCAAGTGCTATTTAGACGCTAGGTATTTGGTTCTCTTGGAATAATGCTTCGTTTGAAAGAAGAGACACGCGTGAGTACCCGGGTGAACAATTTTTTTGACAAAATATTAGTTTGTTCTAAGAATTAAGCAAATTTTTCTGGTTCTTTTTTTTTTTTTACATCCCTCCGTTTTTTTCTACCTTTGTCATGATATGATTATCAAACTTTAGAAGTCAGACGCTCGAGGACTTTGTGACAGAGACATATATTCGTTGGGATTCATTCCTCCAGCAGTTGAGATATTTGGCGAGACGGTGGTGTTATTCCCCTTTGATAAAGCCATGTAATGCATTTCGGCTCCTCTTGTGGTACTCTTCGGCCCCTCTTCGGCTCCTCTCGGCTTCACGTCGCCATTACTCCGGTTAGCTTCCTTGCGAGTAGCTTTCGGATTCATTCCTGCCGCCTTATTTGGTAGAGGAACTGGTGGAAGAGGTCGAGAGGTAACCGTTTCCTCGATAGAAGGAGCTATTTCATATAAAGGGTTAGTGTTGTCCCTCGTTGGCAATGAAGTCGTATTTGTTCCTGTTCCCAAGTTGATTTCGTCACCGTTTTGGGTTTCCTCTCGATCGCCTCTTAAGGCTATATCGCTAAAGGTTACCTGTTGTTTCCTAGGTTTAGGTTTAGAAAGCCTCCGATTTTGAAAGATAAGGTAAACAACTGCAGCAATAAGAAGGAACACAAGAGATGCCAGTATTGATAATATTATGATAAAAGTAGTCTTGGAGGTTGTACTTCCTGTCTGTGTCAGTGAGGGCTCATCTGTAGAGCAAAAGAGATATTAAAGTAAACGGATACACACAAGCCTTACCAGAAGCTGCGAGTTTTTGACATATTTCAGTTGGAGGTGTTTAAAAATATGAAAGTAAACGGTTCGTGTGTTTGATATACCTAACCATTCGAGAGTTATCGAAGAAACAATTCACATTAATCGCTATCCCTACTGCTATCATGTTTACGATTTTCTTTTTCATAACTTAATGAAATTATGAACATAAAAATAATTAGACAGCACACAGACAAAAAATAAATCACAATGTGAAGAAGCTGAATTCTCAGCTTCATTAAACACACAGGAGTAACGAGTTTTATTTTCTTGACAAAATGCGTTATTTGCATCAACTGAACGAGAAGTAAGTTAACTTACTTATTGTAGTTCGCTCTGCACAGAGATGCCTCGAATGGCCATCAGGACACGAGCAGATATAAGAATCTCCATTGCTAAAACATTTTCCACCATTCACACACGGAGAACTCTGACATGGATTAGATACTGCTACAAGAATAAGTTAAACAAACAAGATACTCAAGTGACACTTTAGTCTGTACGGCAGGTAAAGTAATGGTATAACTATCAACAAGTACCTACTGAGATAATGTTACTTTCTACATATGAAGAGTGCATGGAAGGAAATATATAAAAATTATATTTTTGAACAAATTAGCGAAAATAATTAACCATCTGTGCTTTAGCCAGGTAAATCAACCCAATGCACAATGCAGTGAAAGGCGGGGTGGACAATTTCCCCCAGAAATGGTATGCGAAGAGCTGTAAACAAATAAGGCTTAACCTTCGCAATCTTTCAAAATCAACATTTTGAACTGCATGGTGGTGGTCCCCTTCCACATGCGAGCGTTACTTATTATGTAAAATTAATCAATACTTGCAAACAACTGCAATCAAAAACAAATTTTGATAAAGTTGTTTCACTCACATTTTTCACAATGGATTCCTATGAATCCCTCGGTGCAGTTGCAAATAGCACCACCTCCAGTATCAATGCAGGTTCCATGGTGTTGACATTTAACCTCCAAGCATTTGGAACGGATACCTAAATGAGGAATTAATTTGCTTATTAAAAGAGGGAATGAAACGTTTTTTAAACATTCAAGTTCAGTTTGCAATGATATGAGCCAGTTTTTGTCAGTGTCGGGAAACGAACACTTGACATCGTAAAGGACACTTATTCCATCAAATCCATCTCCCTTAATTAATGTATTTCCTCATTAATTATTTTTTGTCAATGAAATAGTTCGTTTGCTGTCTAAGATGAGAGCACCATAATTTTTTAGGGAAAAATGTGAAAGAAAATACAGAAAAGGAAAGACCAGAAACTATGCACAGCTAACTATATCCCCGTATTTTTTCATATATCATAATTATCAATATCATTAATGTTTATTATTTTTTTGACGTCTTCGTTCCCGTCCCTGTACACTTTACACTCGTCCCTTGTGTTTCTTGAGTGAGGGAAAAGTAAGGCTGGGTACACTCTTAGAATAAAATTCTGTAAACGTAGATTTGATTTAGTTTCTGAGGACTGAGGAGGTCCTTTTAAGAAAATGTTTCAACACCGACGCGTGCTCAAAAAGTAGATAGGTCACCTGTTTGATATGGTAGCTTGCATAAAGCTGTTGCAGCACTTGATCCTCTGGAAGGGTAACCAGACACATATTTTGTACATTCTCTTAAATTTGTCTCGTTGCCAAAACATTTCAGGTTCCTGAACCATTTCGGCCCAGTGTTCGAACCACTGAACTGATTATTATGACCAGATGAAAGGCTCGCAGGATACCCCAACTGGCGGCATACCACGTGAGCAGCATTGACGTCCCATCCCCAGCTATCTAAAGTTCCCCAGACTCCAGCGTAATACACTTCTACTCGTCCAGCATTACTAATTGGAGCACCAGTGAGCCTCACATTTAACACTAAAAAAATAAACATTAAGTTACTATGGCAGCGCGGGCTCCAAGTCTACCAGTAAGATCTATCCTACCGTTGAATATCAAACTCAGTTAAAGACTTTATCTTGCTTAGCTGTATATTATGATTATATTACTAAGTTTGCAAAATCTGAACTAATTCTTTTGACCTATCACCTTTTTGTTTCTTTTCAAAGGCGATCCTTTAGGGTAGAGTACAACTTGGTACTTAAAGTCACGTGCGCACCGTCTCCTATATCACTGTTACCTGCCAATGAGTCGTTGAAAAATAATAACGAAATCTGCGCGATACGGTGCATGTGGGTTGAACAGCTTGACATTTTATGAAGTGCGCAGGCGAGCAAAAACATTCAGCAAACGAAGAATTTAGTAGTCTTCTGTCCGCCTTAGTCCGTTGTTAACGAAAAAAAATTAAGAAACGTAGATAAAAATTTGATTGCTTTATTCTGGAGAAGTTGTTCGTTAGCAAAATGATATTGTGACTTTTAAATGTACGTATTTCATTTTAATTCTATGTTTAAAAGTTTTGATCAACATTATTACAATATGAAATTTTCTCAATTTCTACATTTATTTTATCATTTTTTTGGAGGCAGTGTAGCAGCAAAAGATGTATTTGACATAAAAATAACAATCGGAAAAAAAAGTAAAGACTAAATCACGAAATTATCTTGCCATCTATGTTTCTATTCGTGAAGTCGCAACTGAAAATACGCTTAGTTATGACTTACTTTGAGATGGGTTGAAATCTGCCTCTCTGCATAAAACGCCGGCTGCATAATCTGGACGTTCTTCTTGGTAGTAAATTTGACGCCGTTTGTGTCGGATGTTGTCCCACGTGGTTACTGCACAGTCTGAGATTTTCAGTTCATTCCCATTGCAATGTATCCTCCATATCCAAAATGGCCCTTTCAATCGTCCGAAAGCTGCCTTTTTGAAAATTTTATGAGCACCTGGATATCCCAGCTGGCGACACACCACATGACCTTCATTGATATCGATATAACGGCCAAGTACTCCTCCCCATACTCCATAATACATCACCTCGATTATACCGGCAAAACTTAGACTGGATCCCGTCAAGCGAAGCTTGAAATCTGAAAAACATGTTAAAATCGTAGTCACTTTTCATCATTTCAGCGTCGACGTCCCGATAGAGTAGGAAATTCAAAGCTGTTAACTAAAGGCTAAAATATAGTCAATAAACCTACAAGCCAGAAAAAATAACAAATTAGACTTATTTCAACGCTACACTGTGTCCACTTGATAAGCACAGAGAACTTTCAAAACGAGTGACACTAAATCAGATATTTATCGAACTCAGTCATTTAAGTCTCAGTTTTTGGATAGTGATGTATCCCTTTCCCCCGAGACAGGTCCCAATACGCCTCAAACGAGTGTCAAGGGAGAAATCACGCACAATTTGAGCAACTCTAATAACATACTTGTAGTTCGTATGCTTAACTCACTGCAAAGCTCACCGCTCTTTAAAATATATCCCTCACCTTAGTTGCAAATGATCGATTGTATCTGTTAGCTATTATCTAAAACTGTTCAGGGGTAAGGTGCTGACTCACCGCCTATTTGTGTATTACTTGGTTTGCAAATGACACTGAGATCATAGTTATGACTGTAAATCGTTAATTTTGGCTGGCTGTAATGAGTGCAATTTTGCCAATTTCTCTCATCTCCGAGGCATAGTATATCCCTGGTTTTATACCACTGAGGGCCAGATCCCGGTCCAAACACGGCTCGGCCAACTGCAAGGACGCTGTCAGAGAAGTTCAATTGTCTGCATATTACTCCACCAAAAGTGACTTCAGAACGGTGCACTAACCGGTAATGAAACCTCGAATAAAAATTGTATACAGTCCCCCAAATTCCGTGAATTCGAAGCTCTATTCTACCAGCGTGCCTCACAGCAGAACTTGCAAGCCTTACATCAAATCCTAGAAGAGATGTAAAAAATTCATTATAAATCACGACGAAAAAAGTCTCTTTCTCCCTAAGGATCTAAAATTGAGGATCGTGTTTAAGGAGGAAGTGTTCGGTGTTGTGAGCATGCTCTGAGATGGCAGAGGTCAGTGTCTGAACGAATTACTGCAGCAGCATTTAGGGGAATACAAACCCCAGAAACAATGGCGCCTAAGGAAAAAAAAAAAAAAAAAAACAGCAACAGATGAGCCGTGTGACAGCAGATCTGTTGCTTTTCCTCAGCTGGCTGAGGAAAAGTTCTTCGAAATACACCGTGACAACCATAATCAAAGCTATGATGGCTCAAAAGGTAACGTATCATCCAGTGGACTCTGACGCCTGAAGAGGACTAACAGCATGCAACCAAAACGTATAGCGATAAGTTTGTAAGGTGAACAATAAAAAGCACGCACTACTTGGCATAAAATGCGAAGAAGGAACAACAGATTTCCATGCAATTTCCCAGTTATTAAATGTATATCACGATCCAAGTGTGTGCAAATTAATATTTACCTGAGTCAGCTGTACCATCGCTGCACACAACATTTGCACAGTTAGAATATGTCGTGGAACGAGTGGCGAAATTCCAAGCACATTGGTATAACGCTGATTCATTTCCATAACACCCAAAGTTTTGGAAAAAAATTGGCGAGGTAACTGAGCAAAATAACCGTCTTCCTGCCAGTAATGCTGTGGTGTATCCTAGCTGCCTGCAGACAACTGTGGCATCTTTGATATCCCACTTGGAGAAGTATATTGAACCCCAGATTCCTGCATAATGAACTTCAACTCGTCCCATATTTGGTGAAAGAGATCCCATTAGCCTAACCAGCATTCCTGGTGTAAAAGAATGACATACGAAAAGTTACGATCACCGTGAAGTATAATCGCCCTTATCTGAAGGTTGACACCGTTGGATATGCTGCCATCTCAGGTTTGCATTTTCCTTACAGGGAGCGAAAAGGTGTCTGTCGTCCAAAGAGGCCATTTGACACCCACCCATCAATCATTCGTTGATACGGCTACCGCAAGTCATGTTCTTATGACTCGGCTTCTTGCCTGTTGTAGATAAGCTAGGCAAACTTAAGTTTAAAGGCATAGTTGGAGCAGTACGTAAACACTATCAACGCATAAACCTTGCCGTGTTCTTGAGGATTTCAGAAAAAAAGCTACCAAAATAAAACAAAGCTACAAACTGCTTACCATCCGCGTGGGACAAATTCTTGCATTCGACACTAGCAATGTTTCGCCGATTTTGTGCTTCAGACTTGTTACCAATGCCATCATGAGAGCAGCTCATTAAGTTAGCTTCACTCCCAGAGCATTGAAGATTAGTTATCCACACAGGACCGCTGACCGGCCCATACACACCGTTCGCCAAAACTACTTCTGCACCAGCTTGGTAACCAAGCTGGCGACACACCACTGTTGCGTCGTTTGTATCCCAGTTTGTTCCACTGATTGCTCCCCAGATTCCTGCGTAGAGCACTTCTACTCGACCAGCATTAGGAATTAAGGATCCTTGAAGGCGAATTGAAATATCTAAAACGAATTGATAAAACACAACGATCAGTGTACCTTGATAAAATAAAATGACAAGGCTATCACAGTTTTTAAGACTTGTAGTGCGTTTGCTCGCACGGAAAACAATTAGTTGGTTATCACAAAAACTTAAGATGATAAGGGCTACTAAACCGCCTTAGTTTGAAACAATTGATTCGTAGCATTGGGAAGAAGATATAGGGAATCAGTTTTGTCAACCAGACGTTCAACATGAAAGTGACGGTCTGTTCTGAAATGGCCCTTAAAAACCGTCTGTTCTGAACCAGATCTCAATAAATTAGTCGCACGTGGGAGTGATCACCAAGAACTTTCAAAAACGGCCTAAATAAACACCATTCTCAATGTCACGTGACTAATTACGTGACCTCACTCATTACACTCAGTACAAAGTACAAAGTCTCAAAAAGTAGGCATTACTCCACAAGGATGTAACTCCAAACCTTTCTGTAAGGCCGGTGGGTTGTGTATTTCGCTTTTTTTGGACTCTGCTCCTAAACTATTAAGTATTCTGACACTGGCTACTATTTTTAAAGTAAACTGCATAGAACTAAACTGTTTCCGGCTCAGCGCTCGAAACTTTGAGCAGTCTGCATTACTTTCGATTAATATGACAGCAGGCACGCTGCTAATTTTAGATTGACACATAGTTTGATGAAAGTTGTAGTAGAACAAACTAGTGTCTGGGAGTAATTGAGGTTTGAATCCCTTCTAAGCTGGAAGTTTTTTTCCTTCTTCTCTTTCTCGAACTTCTTCAATTGAATTTCATCTGTTAAAATTCTTCATTAGCATCCACGCCGGAGTCAGAAGAAAATTAATTTGATTTATGTGAATCTTTAAGAGTGTACTCAGATGTCCAAACTTATGAAAGGATAGACCCAAACAGCTCGTTGGGCGAAGTACTTTCCCTGAATGCTTCATTAAAAACTATGACCAACACTAGGTCACCCACGCATCAGCTTAGTGGCACAAAGTAACTTGAGTAAAATATCTTTGACCAAACTCACCAACGAAACTTAATATATAATAAAAGGATTTTATAATTAAGGTATTTAAATCCGTGAAGTTTACCTGACTTACTCATTTTGTGCACATCTTAGCACTAAAGAAACATGTGCAAAAGGACCCAAAGCAATCATGAAATCCTATATTGGACGCCTTGAAATTTATTTCAGAAAGTTATCATCTAGTACTTACCGCGTACATCAGTATTGACTTCATGGGTCTTGCATATCACACCCGCTTCTCTGTTTTGATAGACATTAATTTTAAGCCAGTCATTGTACTGACATTGTTTTAAAGTCTTCTCATTTCCTATGCAACGTACGTTAGACATCAAGACTGGTCCAGATCCTTCCCCAAATGGTGAATATTTCAAGGCCGTGACGACACCTGGGAAACCAAGTTGTCTGCATACCACTTCAGCCTCTGTTCTATCCCAAGACGAAGACCCATCGATACGTCCCCAGACTCCATAAGAAAGAACCTCAACACGTCCAGCAAATGTGACGTTGGAACCAGTTAAACGGATGCCAACATCTGTTCAATTGGATGCAAGTTTTTCAGTCTATGAGCAAAAACTTACGATTCAATGTTATATCTCGAAAAAACAGAGGTAAAACAATCTGTGACACGTGTACTAGCTGGCCGCTTACTAGCTGCAATGCTGGAATAACCAGTTCTCTCAACATCTAGCGAGTGCGGCTTTTTTCGGTAAATTGTTCACTCTCATCAGTCTCTGACCCCTCACTT
Source organism: Stylophora pistillata (assembly GCF_964205215.1). Lineage (NCBI taxonomy): Eukaryota > Metazoa > Cnidaria > Anthozoa > Scleractinia > Pocilloporidae > Stylophora > Stylophora pistillata. The sequence goes on along the minus strand of NC_142519.1, from coordinate 21,851,188 downwards.
AACTGGCCCCGGCTAAAGGGTGGGTGAGAAGGGAGATACAGCAGCCCTCCTCCTCCACGAGGCAGGAATAGATGGAAATGATCTCGAAAAAGGCTCAAGATTCAAACAGAAACAAAGAGAACATTCCAAAATGACTCTGTTGGCGTAATTTTAAAATGTTATTTAGCTGCCGGGTTTATATTTAATGTATTGCTGTTTGTTCATATACGTGTGCGTATATATATCTTATTATTAAAAACTGGATCATTGGATAATGCAATTCAAGACTTTCAATTGGCTTAGCCATTATGGTATATGAGCCAATATAGCATAATCTAATATCTGTAAATTGTAACATCTGGTTTCTTCCTACAAAGTAAAATCGAGAAGATTTGCCTCATATCTTGGAGGCCTTTTCTTTCTTTAATAAAACAATTATTCCACTCGCGCTTGTTGGATAGAGATAATTATAACCAACTCGGCGCTATGCGCCTCGTTGGCTATCTATCATCTCATATCCAGCGCGCGCTCGTGGAATAATTGTTAATTAGACGTCAGTGTTGTGCAGTATCGCTGAGTATTTTACGAGTTGTGTTGTATTTTGACGAGCCCTACGGGCTCGTCAAAATACAAATAACGAGTAAAAATAGTCAGCGATACTACACAACAAAACGTCTAATAAGTTATTTATTATCCAACACGCCAAACTGTTATTTCAGTGCGGGCGAATTTTGCGGATATTTATTTACGGGGAGTGCGTGACAGAAGTATGCGAAGCGGAACTGAATTGTCGCGTTGTTGTGTTGCTGTTTCTATTTTCTTCATTAAATGAAGAAATTTTCTGGTCGTCAAGCTGTTTTTCTTAGTTCGATTCATCTAATGAACTTGGATCTATATTTGCCAGCCATTCTGACTCTTCGTCGTCGGAAATATGATTCAAATTGTCTGCCATTTGTTTTTTTTGTTTTTTCGTAATTACAATCCAATTCTTCGCTTGCGCGATGCGAGAAAACCTGTTTAACCGGTACTCTACAATAGACGAGTACAAATACTGCGTGATATTTGTACTCGTCTATGGCGTTATTTGTACTCGTCTAGGTTTAGTTGGATAATAAATATACGTACATATGAATGTGTATCTGAAACAAATATAATAAAATGTTGGTTAATAATCTAACAGCTAATAAAAGCGGTTGAATTCGTCAAATGTCTCTATGGTGATCCATTTCCGTCCGAAAAGTTGTTTTTTCAGCATTTTTCCAACTGGATGAGGCTTATTAGAATATTCCTACAAAATTGAAGCAATACCCACCAGAATAGTACAGCACAAGCCTCATGAACGTCAATGCTGATAACGAGATCATCTTTTCTGACACCTAGAACTCTTGAGTTTGTGGCGCCTAAAGGAGAAACGTATACTTCGTGTCGTGTTATTCAAACAAAAAAGCGTGTGATGCAGAAAACATAGCCTGCAGAGCAGGCTTCTAGTGGAGTTTGGGCGAAAGTTAGACCGCGCGAAAAATAGAGCTAGGCGAAAAATGAGGTAGGGGGAGAGGGGGAGGAGAGAAAGGAACCTGCTAGCAGTACTTGAAAATTTGAACAACCCATTCGCTCACGAACAGGCAATTCTGATTGGTCCAGAGGAATATTTTATTGACAGCAGGATGTGACGTCATTTTACGTTTGTCATTGCCACGAATCACATCCAATATCGCGTTCAGCGAAGGATAGATCTTGCGTTGAACGATTCTTTAGCTACTTTTGATGCCCTAAAAAACTTTATTTTAAATAAATTAACAGCAAGATGCCATACGTCAACTTGCAAGAAATAAAGATGTGTTGGCGGTATTACCGACAGGCTTCGGTAAAAGCATGATTTTTAGATTTGGTATGCGAGTCAAGCAGCTTCTCACGAAGAAACACTGTTGTATGGTTGTCGTTGGCCCTCTAAAAAGCATCGTTGACGATCCATCCTCTGGAAGATCATCTACGTTTAAAAAAGTGTCCAAATCGTCATCTTTCCTCGGTTTGTTTGTCCTCGATGAAGCCGGGTCGAGATTCTCGCTCATATTCAGGGATTTTCTGGATTTCGGTTTTGGTAGTTTGGGCGAGTGTATACGAGCGGCCTTCTTCTTATTCCATGCCGGGCTAGATTTGTTTGGCGCATTTAATTGCCGCTTCTTTGCACTTTTGGGCTTTTCTGGAGTTTTGCTTTGGCCATTTGCGTTCTTAAGGATGAATGCATGTAACTGTCCCAAGTTTCTGACTTTCCTTTCACAAGGATTGCAACAGCGCTCGGAGAACTGTTCATTGTTTTGAATGAGTTTGATGCCAATTTGAGCACACACGTCTGATAAAATTATACTCCATAAGCATCACTTCTCTTCGATGCTCTGAATAAATTTTCTGATGATATGCATGAGCCGTATTCCACTTTAAAACTACAGCCGCGAAACCGACAATTTTCGTTCGGCGACACGTCAACGCAAATTTAATTTATCAAATTTTTCACAAATTTTGATAAGCGCGAAGTTTTCACGTGTGTGTGTTTGCAACGGAAGTGAAACTCCACTTCCGTCGCGCTACCTGACTGGCCAAATGTTTGAGCCATGATCGTTAAATCTAATTAGGAGGTGTTTTTCAAATTTTCAAGTATTGCTGGCAGGCGTTTCTTTCTCTCCTCTCCCCCTCCCAGTACCTCCTAATTTTTCGCCTCGCTCTATTTTTCGCGCGGTCTAACTTTCGCCCAAACTCCACTAGAACGCCTGCTCTACAGGCTACAGAAAACAACAATGGATTAATCAGACAGCAAAGTAAACAGCCCACATAAGATATTCTCAAAACCGTGCTAGCGAAAGAAAATTCCCAAACATTTTGATCCCCTGTTCATTATGGCGGTTTCAGGATCATATATGATATTGTTGCACTTTTAACTTAGTACAGTCTACTACGAGCAATATGAGTAACTGATAGACTTTCAACTACGACAAACTAGAACGGAGATTTTGAATTTTAACTGGGAGGAGAGAAAAATACTGTTTACAGATTGTTTTATGTTGTTCAGTGTGAGTGAAGGAAACATCACAAGAAAGTATCTTCTGTGATTTCTTGAGACATGACCAAGACATTGAGAGGCAAACCTCCGTCATTTATTACAGAGAAAAACAGGGAAATTTGTCACGTTTGGCGGATCTATAATTTCGCAAGGTCAAGAACAACGGCTCTGACATAAAATGGAGATAACATTGTTTGTGACAAGAGTAGCGAAATCTCATAGTAAAGCCTTGTTATTTATCACAGCAGAAATTGGCAGTGTAAGTCAGTCACTTAGTTTGATACCCTGTGGCTGCATTTGAAAAGGCCACCACGAAGAGTAAGGGAAGGCGGGGATTGGGGTTTATTTGAAATCGCAAAACCGTAGAAAAAAATCATCGAAAGCCGAAAAACCGGAAATAAATTCGATCGAAACCGAAAACCGCATGCAAAATCGTCATAGCCGATAAATTTCCACTTCCCAGTTATCAAAATCCTAATCGATCCGATACAGTAGTGACCAGTGGAGTCTACAGAGGTTCCGCGCTGTTCGAGATCAGTGGAGGCGCCTAGCTAACTGTTGCTTAGATCGAAGAGATACCGAAGATACCAAGTCTGGAACCATTAATATTTTCTATGAAAACTGAAATTGAATCATATGACAACTGCTTACTAAATATATTTAACGCCTCTATCATGAATACAAAATGGAAAACAAGCCGAGTGTCTCTCGTGATTATCAGTTTATATACCCACGAAAGTTTCTTCCCAGTAAACTAAGATGCACAGTAAGCTTTTGCAGTTTCTGAGCGAAGCCATGTGATCTTGCTCAAAACCAGACGCAAATTAGAATAAATCGAGCAAATCTTAATAAACATTTCCGGGTCGAGAAAACGAAATTCATCTTTTTTCTTCTCTCTCTCGGTTACAGTTCTTCATTACAGTCCGGAACCTAACTGAAAAACGGAAAATTCGTAACCATTTATCTTGGTTGACAACCCTTTTCCAGTATAACGTCACTGCAGTTGAACGGTTGACGCAGCGAGCTCAAGGGCATAAATCCTACCGATCTTGTTGCTATTTTTGAGATCGCTTCACAAACCAAACTTGGGTCCTTGTACTGAGTTTTAAGCCCCACCGAAACAATACACATCACGTACCAATCGGAAACTTTTCACTGCTTGAGCACTTGAGCACTTCGGCACTTAATGCCTTCGGATAAAATGTTATGAAGAAGACTAGTTGTGATACCATGTACCGCATTTAAACTCTGAGCATGAATCTCCGGAGTAGCTAGAAAACGGAAACAAAATTATTTGTCACATACCTCAAGAGAAAAAGTTTTTCCCGGCAGTTTTGGTGTTCGAAAAACTAACTGCCTTGCGTTAAAAGGTATGCAAAGAATTAGTTATGATGCCACACACAAATACATGCAACAGATGACAATCCCATCTAAGGACATCAAAGAAGCGTATCATCTGGACTTTCGCCAAATTCAAGTAGGCTGGTCTCTAAGATCACGCTCGCTCCCCAATAATCCCTTGCGGGCAAGTCTGTTGTCGTACCTCGCGCGCGTTCATGAGGGGACAGTGACCTCTAATAACAAGGTTGAAAAGCATAGGTGATGCATGCAGATTCCATACAGATACGCTTGACTTTAACAGAAAAAACACATGTAGACTCTTAGTGCCGTTTAATTTATTTCACAAAGTTTAGCCGTTTTACGAAAAAACTGCGATTTAAGTCGTCTTCAATTTAGGCGTACTTTTTATATGAACATTTATTTTTGTGATCAATGTCAAGAAGGCCGAGAACGAATAGTGGAACAACATTCATTTGATTAAATCGACCCTCTTATAGAGAATCCCCGAGGTCCACTGCTTGTGGTAAACTGTGGTTTGGGTTGCATCTTGTATAAATAAGCGGCCCTTACTGGAACAAGAATAATTGAGGATGTAGAGGGTTAAAGAGTTCAGCAGTTAAATGCCTACAAGATGTACTCCCCTCTACGTAGTTTTTTATGTGTCACTGTGTCTAACGTGTAAGTCGGTTGAAATTCCAGACATGTTGTGACACCAGCAAATATATAATGAGATTTTATGCTCTTTAATCATTTGCTTGCGTATTGATGTAATTTATTAGGGACTTTAATTAAGCAGTCAGGACGGCAACGCCACGGAAGACGTCGATTAAAAATGAGTTACCACTGTTAGTTAGAATTTCGAAAATGGCTACAATGTGTTTACCGTCTCATAGGGCGCCAGACCTCAAACTCAACATAACACATAAAAGTAGCGTTGAGTTCCAAATGTAAATTAAAATAATTTGCCGCCACGGTTTCGCTTCGCAGACGACGCAAATTTTGGTGATTTCACGTTTTTATTTTGCAAAGGACGGCTAAGAAATGTACAAAGTTTTAAAACGCACGTGCTGGGCTATTGTTCTGCCAATTAGATATCATGATTGTTTTTCCACGTTCTCGTTGCCGTAGCCGTCGTGGTTTGCTTAAAGTCCCTACTATCAATTGTCTCCGGAGATTCTAGCTTAGAGAGGAGGAAGTGACGTCATGGCTGCGCATGTACTACAGCTGCGGAGTCGAGAATGCAAATGTTTGCCTTCGAAATGTTTTTTTAAATATATCGCAAACATAGACTAATGGCAACTGGACGGTTGGTTGTTAAAATTACCTATATTTCGAGCACACTCTCACCAATCTACCTCAGAACTCCTTCCCCGTGAAATGATGAAAGCTATACCCACACTTACTTATTCAAGACATTCTTCAATTGTAAGGATACATATCTTATGAGACGTTTTGTTGTATAGTGTCGTTTAGTATTTTTACAAGTTGTGCCGTATTTTGACGAGCCTGTAGGGCGAGTCAAAATACAAATAACGAATAAAAATACCCAGTGATACAACACAACAAAACGTATGATAAACTATTTATCATCCAACACGCCAAACTGTTATTTCAGTGCAGGCGAATTTCGCGGATATCTATTTGCGGGGAGTGCGTGACAGAAGTATTCGAAGCGGAACGGAACTGGCGCGTTGTCGCGTCGCTGTTTCTATTTTCTTCAATAAATGATGAAACTTCATTGTCGTCTAACTGCTTTTCTTCGTTCAATTTATCTAATAAACTTGGATCAATATTCGCCAGCCATTCCGACTCTTCGTCGTCAGAAAAGTAATTGAAATTGTCCGCCTTTTTTTTTTTTGTTGTAACTTCAATCCAATTCGTCGCTTGCGCGATGCGAGAAAACCTGTCTAACCGGTTCTCTGGAGTACAAATATCGCGGATAATGCGTTAAGCAGCTAGGACCTATACAGAAGTGCATTGCTTGAAAAAACGTAATAGTATAGAGTTCACACTTGTAACTTCTCTCTCCGTGCTCTAATAAATTCAAACTAGGTCATCTGTACTTTACGTCTCGAATTCATTTTGACCAGACAAGAGGGGAGTAAACCCAAGACTATCTCATCTATAAGCCTTCCACCATGCCAAGTGCTATTTAGACACTAGGTATTTGGTTTTCTTAGAATAATGCTTCGTTTGAAGGAATAGACAAGTTTGAGTACCCAGGTGAACAAATTTTGCAAACAATGATATTAGTTTGTTCTAAGACTAAGCAAAGTTTTCTGACTCTATTTTTTCAGATCCTTCCGTCTTTTCTTTCAATCTTTGTCATGTTAAGTCAGACACTTGATGACTTTAAGAATGAGAAATATCTGTGTGCCTGTTTTGTGACAGAGACATGTATTCGTTGGGATTCGGTCTTCCATCAGCTGAGATACTTCGTGAGGCAGTGCTGTTGTTCTCCTTTGATAAAGCCATATAATGTTCTTCGGCCCCTCTCGTGGTCCTCTTCGGCCCCTCCGCGGCTCCTCTCGTCTTCACACCGCCATTTCGTCGGTTGGCTTTTTCACGAGCAGCTTGGGGATTCATTCTTGCCGCCTTATGTGGTGGTGGAATTGGTGGAAGAGCTCGAGAGGTAGTTGTTTCATGGAAAGGAGCTATTTCATATAATGGGGTAGTGTTGTCCCTCGTTGGTATTGAACTCTGATTTGCTCCTGTTCCCAAGTCGATTTCGTCACAGTTGTGGGTTTCCTCTTTATCGCTTCTAAAGGCCATATTGCTAAAGTTTGCATGTTGGTTTCTAGCTTTAACTTTAGAAAGCCTCCGATTTTGAAAGATAAGGTAAATAACTGCAGCAATAAGAAGGAACACAAGAGATGCAAGTATTGATAATGCTATGATATAAGTAGTCTTGGAGGTTGTATTTCCGTTCTGTTTCTGCGAGGACCCATCTGCAGAGAAAAAATGATGTCTAGGTAAACTTGATGAAAAGGACCTATCCGAGGCGTCCGTGATGGCGTGCATTTTAAAAAACTTTCAAGGAACTCTAGAATGTGAAAATGTATAGTTCGTGCGTTTGATATACCTCATCAATCGGCGAACTTTATCTAAGTTTCCTTGCCATTATCATGTTTACAATCTTCCTGTTACAGCATAATAAATTAATGATGATTTTGAGAAAAAATGGACAACAGAACACAGAAAAAAGCTAAAGCTTACTACTGGTCGCTAAAGATGCTGAATTCTCAGCTTCGTTAATCACACAGGAGTAATGAGTTTCATTATCGTGGCAAAATGAATTGTCTGTGCACGGGTTGCTCTGGCACGGCCTCGCGGCTGCAAAGTATAAGAACAAGAAAAAATTAACAACTCCAATTCAAAACTTGAGAGGAATTCAGCCCTATTAAAAAATGCAACAATTCTTACTCGTTGTGACTCAAAATGGTATAACCTTATTTGACCACCAAGGACTGGTTACAGAAAGTCTGACCCAAACCATAGTTTTACGCAGTCAGTGAGCTTCGCTTTCTATTAAGAGCGTGGATTCAACTAAATGATTGTTCTTCTATTGTTAGCTTTTGGCCCTCTTGGCACTGTATTAAAAAATAATTGCTCAGAAAAAGGTTCAGCTAAATTGAGGATTGTTTAGGACGCGTTTTTTTTTTCAACAAAGTGTTAAGGATTCCTATCTAATGTTTTGGCTCAACATGTATACAGTTACTTTCCAACAAAGATTTCAAGTTAGCGAGGAAAGGAAATGAGAATTAAAAGGTAAAATTTTTAAAATTAAAAGAGAACAATTGCTAGACCCTCAAGTTTATGGTGCTGTAGTCACGAGTTTTGGAAATCACCTAGCCTCGCTTTCAACGATCATCACATCATGTTCCACAGGTTCGTTCTGCTCGTTGCCAGAACTGACCTAAGTTTGTTTCTATATATTTGCAACAACGGATGAAGACAAAAAATAAACTTACTGATCGTAGTTCGCTCCTCACAACGAAGCCCCGACCTCCCATCGGAACACGAGCAGATATATGAAGATTTTGAGCTAAAACATTTTCCACCATTCTCACACAGAGAATTCTGACATGGATTAGATAGTGCTACAGGAGTAAGACAAACCAAAAAAGATACTGAAGCGATCACTTTGGTGTGATGGCGGCAGAAAATGGTAAGCTTCTGATGCTCAAACCAGGTAAATCACGTCTAGATCCCCCCCAAAGCAGAGAAAGGCGGGTGAACGGAATTTCCTTTGCATTTGGGATGCGGTGAGCTCTGAAAAGATTATGCTTAACTTTGCAATCTTTTAAAATCAAAGTTTTAAACCCCTTAGTCATTGTTCTTCTTCTTGATGGGAGCGTTACTTACGGTTATGATAAGTGCAATAAACCACCAGGAATGGTGTTCTCAAAAAAGGGAATCTGGATCTGTTATAGGCACGTATCTTTTTCGGCTTTGAAATTAAGGTACAAAGTATGCGAATATGGATCTATGCAATCTGTTTGTGCCAGTCAAAACAAAAATGGGCTTGCTGGTGGTTATCTTTAAGGTATCCGGGTTGAAACCGTGATGTTGCTTGTTCAAATTCCATTTTTATAATCGCTCTGTGTATTATCAACGATTGTTCAAAACTTGCAAACAATTGCGATCTAATAAAAATTTAATGATAACATAACTGAGTTGTTTTACCCACGTTTTTCACAATGGATTCCTGTGAATCCTTCTGTACAGTTGCAAACAGCACCACCTCCAGTATCAATGCAGGTTCCTCGGTGTTGACATTTGAACTTCGAGCATTTTGAAGAGATATCTTGAAAATGACAGCGGAAAGCAGAGAATATTCTTACAGATCATTAGTGTGCTTATTACAAGACGAATGAAACGTTGCTGAACCCAATAAAGTTCAGTTTGCAACGATATGAGTGTCGGGGGACCCCCACTATTTCATTATACAGAACACTAATTTCATAAGATCCTCCTACCCCTCGCCAATCGTGATATAATACTACATTTTAGTTAC